>NC_062544.1:185653671-185953671 GCF_016906955.1 Phacochoerus africanus | reverse complement strand
CACTCAGATGAACCAAAGCCCAGGAGGAGAGTATCACCTCTTCTCTGATCCTATATTTAGCAAATAATTTTTAAAATTGAGAAGTTTTAAATTTGGATTAAAGGTAGGAAAAAAAGTGGCCCCAGAAAGTAGGCTTTTTTAAACTTAATAAAGTTATAAAAGAGTCAATTGATGATTCAGAAAAGCATTATGCATAGATTGAGAGAGTGGAATAGGAAGATAAAGAGGAGACCTAGTAATAGGTTAGGTCAGGAATACCCTAATATATATTATTAGACATTTAATTTTGAAACTGCCTCTACTCACCAAAATCAATTTTTTTCTCTACATATTCATATTCTTAGGTAACCTTTATAAACCTTTTCAGAGCATGGACCTAAAAACTGGAATTATTCAACCACAGGGATAATCAGTTACTCTGGGAATTGTCACTAATATCTGGCAAAAATAAACGTTTTCTAGTGTAGTGAACATGCTAACAAAAGTTATTAGCACTATAGGCTATAAAGCAACAAACACACAAAATTCCTGTTAAGGAGTATAAAATACTGGAATTTGAACTGCATCTTTAACTCTCAGCTAGAATATCAAGATATAAGAAAAAATATGCAAGAGAAACCCTTTCAAATTTATTTTATTACCTTTAAGAATGTACCACCCAAAATATACATATTAATTGATACTTTTGGTTCAAAAGAATCATAGTTTAAACAACACCTTTTTATTTTATTTTCTTAATAATAAATGACACATTTTATTCTTGAATTCATTCAATTCCTTTTTGAGCCTGTCAACCTGTTATAACTGACATTTACACATTTTATTATTGATGGCATTTATCTCAGATCCAGCTAAGACACATTTTTATTTCTTACTAAAGTGTAGAACTGTGAGTTTCTCCAAACAAAATACTGTAGAATTCTCGGGGGTCCTATCATAGCCTGAGTCCCATAAAAATAAATTGATATGAGGCACAAGTGTATGTGCTAACAGTTAATTGAGTAGTATAATCCCAAGGAAGGAAAATTGAGGGATAAAAGGGGTACAAAATGAAGGAGAAAGGAGAACAAGTACAAGGAATGTTTTCTTAAGCTGGCCACAGTTTCCAAACAAGCCCAATTTCATAGAGCAGTTTTATAGCTACTCCATGAATTATTGTGTCTGATGATAGCTCATGGGAGCAGTAAGTGGTAGAGTAACATTTGTCTTATTTCTAAGTATATTCTCCTTCCCCTCCTACACCATTTGGTTAAAGTCATGATTAACTGCCTTGCACTTCCACAAGGTCCTGTCACCAGTTCCCTTTCAGGTGACTGACGCAGAAGCCAGAGTCAGTTGGGCACTGTCTGCCAATGCACAGAGATTTCAGTTTGTATCTCTCTGTAAATCTGTGCTGCCCATGGGGCCTAGGAATCTGCAAGAACAGCAGTGACAGTTACTGAACTCCACAAACTTCTGCTAGAGCCACATTAGAATCTAGAGTAAAACATGAACTGATTTCTGTAGTGACTCTAACTTTTCCTACTGTGGTAAAAAAAATTCAAGTCCTCTTATTGAAAAACAAAGCAAAACAAAACAATTAACAATGGTCTGTATTAGTCAAGGTTCTTCAGAAAAAGGAAACCAATAGAATATGTAAATGCATTAAGAGAAAGATTTACTTTGACTGAAACCACTGTGGGGACAGGTGAGTCCAAAATATGTAGGGTAGGCCGGAGACTTGGGAAAGAGTTAATGTAGCAGCTGAAGTCTGAAGGCAATCTGCTGGTAGATTTTTAAGGCCTTCAATGATTGCATGAGGGCCACCTACATGAGTAATATCCTTTAGTCAAAGCCTACTGATTTAAATGTTAATAGCATCTCAAAAAAAAAAAAAAAATGCCATCACAACAAAATCTAGTCTAGCGGTTGACCAAAAACTGTATATGATGGCATAGACAAGTTGACAGCAAATTATCTGTCATAGTTACCTTACCCTAAATGTATAAAATGTGTGTTGGGGGGAGTTATGTGTATGCGTGTTTATACACATATTTCTTTTTCTTTGGCATTTTACTGATTAGGAACATATCCCTGAGAGTTCTTACAGAAGTCTTTATGATTTGCAATTCAAACTAAAATAAGATGGAACATTTTTCTTCATTTTAGGTCACCTTATTCTCCAATCTCATGTTATTTCTTTGATATTTGTTTGTGTATAAAGATAAACATCATCCTTGTTCCCTTTCTTCAATCTTTTCAACTTTAAACATACCATTCACCACTCTTGGTATAAGCAATTTTGATTTTCCAATGATCTAAATGCCACTATATCTTTATCTTATCAGTCTAACAATTCCTCTAAAAATTATAAATTAATTTAAAAGCAATATAGTTCATCTAGTAAAACTGCAAGATACACAATTATTAATACACAGAAATCTGCTGCATCTCTATACATTAACAAACTATCAGAAAGAGAAATTTTTAAAAATCACATCAAAAGAAATAAAATACCTAGGAATAAACATACCTAAGGAGGCAAAAGACCTATACTCAAAAAAATGTAAGACTCTAATGTGAGAAACTGAAGATGACACAGAGAGATGGAAAGTTACACTATGTTCATGGATTGGAAGAATTAATACTGTTAAAATTACTATACTGGGCAATTTACAGATTAAATACAACCCCTATCAAAATACCAATTGCATTTTTCACAAAACTTAAACTATAATTCTAAAATTCATATGGGAACACAAAAAGACCTAGATATCCAGAATGATTTTAAGAAGAAAAATAAAGCTAGAGTTATCATACTCCCTGATTTAAAACTATGTTACAAAGCTAATTAATCAGAACAGCATGATACTGGCACAACATCAGAAACACAGACCAGTGGAACAGAACAGAGGCCAAAAATGAACTCACATTTATATGAGCCATTAATATATGACAAAGGAGGAAATATACAATGGTGAAAATACAGTCTCTTCAATAATTGCTGCTGGGAAAATTGAACAGCTACATCCAAAAGAATCAGACTAGACTACTCTCTCCACCATGCACAAAAATACATTTAAAATAGATATAAAGATTTAAATATAAGACCTGAAACCAGGAAAATTCTGGAAGAAAACAGGCAGTATTCTCTTTTATATTGGTCTTAGTAATATTTTGGATATGATGCCTTACCCAAGGGAAATAAAAGCAAAAATTTAAAAATGGGACTATAGGAGTTCCCGTCGTGGCACAGTGGTTAACAAATCCGACTAGGAACCATGAGGTTGCGGGTTTGATCCCTGCCCTTGCTCAGTGGATTAACGATCCGGCGTTGCCGTGAGCTGTGGTGTAGGTTGCAGACGCGGCTCAGATCCTGCGTTGCTGTGGCTCTGGCGTAGGCCAGTGGCTACAGCTCCGATTAGACCCCTAGTCTGGGAACCTCCATATGCTGCAGGAGAGGCCCAAGAAAAGGCAAAAAGACAAAAAAAAAGACAAAAAAATAAAATAGAAATGGGACTATATAAAATAATGGGACTATTCAACAGTGAAGGAAAATATCAAGAAAACAAAAAGGCATCTACCCAAAGGCAAAAGACGTTTATAAACTATGTATCTGAAAAGAGGTTAACACAGAACTCACAACTCAACATTTTAAAAAAAGCCCAATGTAAAAAAAAGGCAGATGATGTGAATAGAAAATTTTCCAAAGATATTTAGATATCCAACAGGAACATTAAAAGATTTTCAAATCAATAATCATCAAGGAAATGCAAACCAAAATTACAGTGAGATACAAGCTCACATCTATCAGAATGTCTCTTTTAGCAAAAAGCCAACAGATAACAAGTGTTGGCTAGGATGTGAAAAAAAAGAACCCTTGGGAACTGTTGGTGGGAATGTAAATTAGTACAGCCATTATGGAAAATGGTATGGCGATTCCTCAAAAATTAAACTACAATATGATTTGGTAATTCCACCCCTGGATATCTAACCAAAGAAAACAAAAACACTAAGCAGAGAAAATATATGCACTCTGACGTTTATTCCAACATTGTTTATGACAGCCAGGAAATGGAAGCAATCTGAGTGCCCAAAAATAGTTGAGTGAATAAAGAAGATGTGGTACCTTTATACAATAGAATACTACTCATATTAAAACAAAAACAACAATGAAATCTTGCCATTTGAAACAGCATAGATGGACCTAGAGAGTATTGTGCCAAGTGAAATGTCAAAGAGTTCCCGTCGTAGCGCAGTGGTTAACGAATCCGACTAGGAACCATGAGGTTGCGGGTTCGATCCCTGCCCTTGCTCAGTGGGTCAAGGTTCCGGCGTTGCCGTGAGCTGTGGTGTAGGTTGCAGATGCGGCTGGGATCCCACGTTGCTGTGGCTCTGGCGTAGGCCAGTGGCTACAGCTCCGACTGGACCCCTAGCCTGGGAACCTCCATATGCCACAGGAGCAGCCCATAGAAATAGCAACAACAACAACGACAAAAAAAAAAAAAGAAATAAGTCAAAGATAAGTGATAAGTGATCTCACTTATAAGTGGAATCTAAAAAACAAAACAAATGAACAACCATTACAAAACAGAAACCATTATAGATAGAACAGATGGTTGACAGAGGGAAAGTGGATAGGGAGAGTAAGAAAGAGGAAAAAAAGAATTTAAATATATAGAAATAAAAGCAACACAAATCTCTTGTAGCACGACAGTGAAGTAAAGGTATTATACTTCCCCTTCTTTAAAGTCATTTTAAAAACAGAAAAAAAAAATAATAAAAAGGAATAGAAATAGCAACTCTGATGAAACTAGGAGACAGCTCTGAGTCTACATTATTGTGCATGAAAACTGGAAGTAACTGGTAAAACAGAAGTGAGGAAGGTAATCTTGGTGCATACAGAAGAAAATACTCTTAAGTAGTAGGTTAATAAAATTCATGTAACTTGTCAAAGTTGAAAAGATACTTAACAAAAGGTGAGTGTGGGGGAAAATGAGGGATGAAAGGGCTGAAAACCAAGAGAATTGTATAGGGATCTAATTAAGTGCAATTAGACCTAAAGACCATGTCTATCCAATTCTGAAGGAAACAAATACATTCCTTAGGTTGGAAGACTTAGGAATCCTGACATAGATAAGGACCGGAAAAATGTTCCCGACAAAAATATGCTCAGACTGTCAATGGGTCACATTCGGTCCCAGAATTCCAGGTCTGTGGCATTTATATCCCAGGGAGGTGAATGCAGCATGATTCTGTGGAAAAACTTAACTGACCTAGAGAAGAAAAGTGCCTCAGAGAAAAGACCACAAATCTTTTTTGAATGCAAAACTGAAGGGCTCCCAATTATTCAAAGTTCCATATGAAACCCCAGAAATTGATAAAACCTACTCATACTCTTAGAAATTAAAATTACAAATTCAAATTTAGATTATGATTCTGCCAACAGCTGAAGTTAATGCATCAGGGAAAAAAAAAGAGAGAGAGAGGGAAAGGAATCATACTATTTAATTCCCTGGGCAGTCTCCTTTGCCTACCAATTTTTTCTTTTCTTTCTTTTTTTCTTTGTTTGTTTTTTTGTTTTCAGTCTTTTTAGGGCCGCAACCGCTGCATATGGAGGTTCCCAGGCTAGGCATCTAATCGAAGCTGTTGCTGCTGGCCTATACCAGAGCCACAGCAACACCAGATCTGAGCCATGTCTGCGACACAGCTCATGGCAATGCCGGATCCTTAACACACTGATCGAGGCCAGGGATAGAACCTGCAACCTTAGGGTTCCCAGTCGAATTCGTTTCTGCTGCGCCACAATGGGAACTCCCTCTTTTTTTAACTTAATTCTACTTTGAAACAAATATGCTGACTTTGCAAATAAATATAAACAATCAGATTTACGGTGACTATGGCGGGTGAGGGTTGGCTGAGTAGAGCCTTTCAAAAAGACATGCCATCAACTCTTAAGGCCTTCATTCAAGTATCATACAGAAAGAAGGATTATCAGACATTTGTGGAGAACCTCCAACACGAAAGGCAATGAGCTCAAATAAAGAAGATTAAAGGGACTTAGAAAATTAGAGAAAATGTAATGAGCAGAAGAAAACTCCAAAAGGAGTTACAATTACTTTAATGAAGAATGGGGAAAAAAACAGGATGCTACATAAATAGAACAGAATGAAGCTAAGGTACACGGGGACATGCAAACACACCATTTACAATGATTATTTACATGCCGAAGTAAAAAATTAATCAGTAAAGGTGTTAGAAGATAAAATAGAAACATATTAGGTTGATTTTCAGAGTAAAAGCAAGAGAATTCTCAGATGACAGCTAAACACTAACACTGTGGAGAACACTCCCAATTGAAACAAAGGCATGCATGGTCCTAGTGCTTCAGAAAAGAGCAAACATGATGGACACATTTCTTAAACAGCTTTGGATGAATGAAATTATATATAAGGGTTGATTTTGCAATCTTATTAGACAAGTATAACTTAAGAATGTGTTTAAAGAAAACTAGGCACACAAAAAAGAGAATTATCAATGCCAAGAATAAGAAAATGTTCCACAAGAAAGGAAACTGAATCATAGTACACTTCTTGGGTTCACAGTGAGAAATTATTCATAAAGGCATACAATATACAATATTTACAAAAACATACAAGTACTAGCCAAAAAATTGTGATTGAACTATTTTAGGAGTATGGTTAGAAGGCCGACAGGTTGATGTTAACAAGCAAAAATTTTCACCTACTGTAATTGGAAACCAATTTAAAACTGATAAATCACGGAAAAATCTGTGCACATTTTTGGTAGAAATATCTAGAAAATACCAGAAGAAATGTCTAATAGTTCAAAGTGATTGCCTCTTTTGAATGGGGAAATGATGGAAAGGGGAGAGTCACAGACAGAACACTATAAATTTATTTAATTATTTTGTCTTTTTAGAGCTGCACCCATGGCAAATGGAGGTTCCCAGGCTAGGGGTCAAATCAGAGCTGTAGCTGCTGGCCAACACCACAGCTGTAGCAATGCGGGATCTGAGCCACATCTGCTACCTACACCACAGCTCATGACAACGCCAGATCCTTAACCCACTGAGTGAGGTCAGGGATCTAACCTGCATCCTCATGGATGCTAGTCAGATTCGTTTCTGCTGAGCCATGATGAGAACTCTGAATTCATTTTTTTAAATGTCACAATATTTCAGCACATTTTGCTTGCAATCACTCATTTCCTTTTGGATTAAAAACTAATTAAAGA
Organism: Phacochoerus africanus; assembly: GCF_016906955.1. Lineage (NCBI taxonomy): Eukaryota > Metazoa > Chordata > Mammalia > Artiodactyla > Suidae > Phacochoerus > Phacochoerus africanus. Next base: position 185,946,435 of record NC_062544.1, on the reverse strand, counting down.
GGAAAACATCGTAACATTTTCAAAGGAATTTTGGAAAAGATCAACATTACTCAAACATAGAACTGCTAACATTGTCAGTGATTTTTTTTTCCCACCCTCTGTGTGCATATTTTGATAAACTAGACAATTTAAATACTGACTTTTTCATATAACATGGCAAACTACCAATGTTACTACAAATTCAGTATTAGGATTATTTTTGTTAAAATACAATTGCATCAAACAAATATTCTATAAGTTATCTATTTGCCTTGCTTGTTCTGTTAGCTTCACTGTAGGATACTATGAGTTCAGGAATGACAAGATGAAAACAAACCTTTAAAGATAATTTCCTAGAAATACACTTTCAGAGGTGGAAACACCAAATCAAATTTTAATGCTTGACTATGTATGACCAAATCACTATCCAAAGTAATTAAACACACATACACTACAGTCAGAAATATGTGTGAGTGCTTATTTCATTGTGGCTTCTCCACTTTTTCTTTAACATTCTTAGGGTAGTCTCTAAACTGTCAATCAGCAGTTCTTCTCTCCTCCCCATTTCAAAGCAGATGTTCCCAAGCAAGGGCATCCAAGATCTCTGAATCTTCAATATTATTTCTTAAACTGTAGTACTAAAACTTCATTTATTTTGAAATTGAGGTTTTTTTTTTAAAGGATACTTAATCTTCTTAGAAAACATAGAAATGGGCCTGAGGTCTATTCATGTCCTCTTGATGAGTTCCCTGAATTCAGGATATTATGGGTAAAGAGTGAAGTTTTAATGACAAATTTTATCCTTCATAATTGCAAATTTGTATATACTTATTTAAATATCAATAAAGTAAAATACATATTATAGCATGTTACAATTCTGTAACTACAAACTCTTCAAATGAAGGTCAAATTAAGTAATTTTTTTCCTCTATGGTCAAATAATTAAATATACGGCAAGCAGTGGATATCTGGACAGACCAGACTAGAAAAAGTTTTTGAATTTAACCCACATAAATGACTCACAAGATTTGCCAAATACATTGTTCTATTATATTAAATTCCATTAATAAAAAATCTTAATAACTTATACTTTCATATAAGATTGCTTCCTTTTTTTTTTTCCTCACTTAAAATGAAAAAGTCATAGACCAATGAGCAGTTTTGGAAAAATGAATGAATGAATGAATGGTTGGACAGTTTAGAGGGACGTAGCTCTGAGGACAGGTGTCTAGAAAGGGAAGAGTTGTGCATTCTCTGTCTTGGAGGTCTCACAACTTTCAACCACGTAGAACAATCTACTCTTACAAGGGAGTGAAAGGAATAAACAAATCTTAGGTCTGTAAGAAACTTTCTCTAAGGAGAAATTGACAAAAATTCTGTGTTCTTGGATCCAAAAAATTTAAGAATTTCAGTTAAGGGAACAATTTTTTAATCACCAAGGGTAGCAATCCTCCAATAATTCCTTACATAACCTCAAAAGAGAAAAAAGGACCCACCAGAAAGAGCCCATCTGGCCTGGCTTCTTGCCCTATTAACTTGCATGTAAAGGATGAAGAATATTCTCAGTTTCTTTCATTCTACTTGTTTACTCAGGGCAGAATTCTTACTGAGCAAAAATAATTTTTACCTTATAGATACGAAGGTGGACATAGCTAATCTCAATTTTAGCATATATAAACGAAAATTTAGTTCCACATTTATTGACACTCCATGACTTATAACTTTAACATCTTGCAAAAAGGACATCAAAACAAACATGATTTTAAAAGGTTGTAGCATAGTTTGCTATGGGAGAATTGAAGTTGGGAGCTTAGCCAATCTTGAGATTTCAAGGAAAACTTCATGAAGGTGATAATGCTCAGCTAAGAAAGTGCAATCTTTGATCCCATGCTTGTAAAAAGGACTTTATATTGAACTTGTAAAGGGAAAAGGTAAAACTAAGTTCTTCAGGCACTCTTCTCAACTGCATCCTCTTTAAATTTTCTAGAGTTTTGCTAGGTGTTTCAAAGTTCAAGCTATAAAGATGTTTGCCTTCAAAATAAGTGGCAGGAGTTAGTTTAGTTTTTTTTTTTTTTGTCTTTTTGCCTTTTTCTAGGGCCGCACCGTGGCATATGGAGGTTCCCAGGCTAGGGGTCAAATCGGAGCTGTAGCTGCCAGCCTACGCCAGAGCCACAGCAACGCAGGATCCGAGCCGCGTCTGCAACCTACACCACAGCTCACAGCAACGCCGGAACCTTGACCCACTGAGCAAGGGCAGGGATCGAACCCGCAACCTCATGGTTCCTAGTCCGATTCGTTAACCACTGCACCACGACGGGAACTCCTAGTTTAGTTTTTATTAGATACAGAGCAAAACAAACAAACAATAACTAAATGAAACAAAGCACTCTCATTTCTTTTATTATGGTACAAAAAATACATGTGAATTCTTTTAATATATGATATAAACTAGAAAAGATACATCTAGTTATCATTACCAAATCAACCAAACATTCTTATATTTTTCTCTTGGGGAATTAAATTTAACATCTTAAACACTTCATTTTTTTTTTTTTTGGCTTCTGTACTTCTAATGGTTTTAATATTCCCTCTCTGGCTGCTCCTTTCGAGTCACTTTAGAAAATAACTGTTCATTACATTTTCTTTTAAAATCAGGTTCCTAATGGGTCTAATTTTGTCCTCTTTACTGGAACCGTCTTCTTGGGTAACTGTATTTACCAGCATTATTACATATTAAATATTCATAAATCTACATACCAACACAGACCTATCATCCACCAATTTCCTTCCCCACTCACTACATTATATGCTGATCATCTCCACAAGCATCTCACAGCCAACATTTCTAAACCTTCCTTCCCTTTAGTAATCCTTGTTTCAAAGAATGGTGCCACTACACCTGATTACAAAGTCAGAGTGCGGCAATGACACTTTCATCCCCCTTACTGACACATTCAATAAAGTTCTTGTTGTTTTCCTCTATCACACTTTTAAAAACTGTGCTCTTTATTCTAAATCCCAAAGCACTGTCAAGATCATTATTACTTAACACAGATTTCTAGGAGACCCTCCTTACTAATCTTGCTACATTCACATTTACCTCATTTGAAATCACTTTTCATGATGAACGTGGAATAACCATTATTTTATGTGTCCTGGATCACTTTTCTCTCAAATCCACTCAACAGCTCATTTAGGACTGCGTACTACTCCCTTAACAAAAACTTTTAGGGTTGTGTATTCATGATTATTACGTCTTCAGTCTCATCTACTTTCACTTCTAACTCTACCTTCCAAATGTAATGATTTTTTTCCTCACATTCTTTTTCCACAGCCTAAAAACCTGCCACCCTTTCACCTCACTTGACTTAGGAAATTCTATGATCTTTCAAGTTTCAGCTTAAACATTTGCTCACCAAATATGTACATTCTAACATTTAACTTCTTTTTTTTTTTTTTAGGATGGCAAAATAAACAAATTAACAATATAACTTCTACAGTCAAAAGAAGAGAGGTGTCTTTCTATGAGGAAATAAACAGATTGATAGATAAGAGATTTAACAATGAATTTGATAAAAAAACAGAATAAAAAAGTTTAAGAAGATAAACATATCTTACTAATGCTCACATTTTCTTTGATCTCCCTTTACATCCTCATGAAGCAGTTATCAAATCTATTTTTCAGAAATTTACTGACACAACATCTTAATTGTGACATTCATTGGTAATTCTTTAGCTCTTTATTCATGCTAATCTATCTTTGAAGAATTCTCTAGTCATTTGTTTTTCCTAACACTCAAAAAAAAAAATATTAGTGACCCACACTGTCAGAATGTATTTAGCAACAAATTCAACTAGAAAATAATATAAGTAATCAAAGAAATGTATATTTTCACTTTTTGTCAAACTCCTGAGTGTGGGTATAACATTGTGATTAGAAACAAAAATACAAAACCTAAAATGACTGCATTCAAATATTAGCACTGCAATTTCCTGATTATGTCATCTTGGGTTAGTTAATTAACCGCATCTAAATAATAAAAATATTAGCACTTACATCTTAGAGTTTAATGCTATAGAAAGAATTATAGGTATAAACATTGTAGTACAATAAATATTGTATTATTGGTATAAATATTGTATGGCACAGAGTAAACATCATGTTAGTGACATGACATCTATTATTGTATATGTCATATATATGTGCAACTACTTAGTATTTGGCATCGGATTTCAGTAAAAGAACAAAATTGCAAAGTGAAAGAAACAGCAACATATTCTAATATCTCACTAACTCCAATGTAGTAAGCTTGACTATATAAATCAGAGGACACAGGATTGGCTTCAAGGAAACTTCACAAGTAGACGAGCCAGCAAATGTGATGACTAATATTATTTAAATTATACAAAAATACACAAATTAACTTGCAAATTATACTGGGACTTTGTACACTAAAAGCTAAGTCATAAAAATAAATAGTGGGTCTCTCACTACGATTTCGGACGTCAGAGTTGCAGATAAAGGGATTCTTTTTTTTTTTCTTTTCTCTCTTCTCCTCTTTATTCTTTCCTATTTTTCAGTAGAGAACTCTCCCAGCATTCTGGCAATATAGTCAAGACTCTGTCCATATTGTCATACAAACTTAAAGTGCTTTTGTTTTAGAATCCACTAAGTCAATGAACCTATCCTCAATGAGCTGTCACCACACTACCCACTACCAAACATACTCTGTGTGCTTTGTGTCAAAGGAGGGGGGATGCCACAGGCCTATAAAACTGCCACCTGAGAATCACTTTCTTTCTTTTTTTTTTCTTTGTCTTTTTAGGGCTGTAACCATGGCATATGGAAATTCCCAGGCTAGGGGTCAAATCAGAGCTGCAGCTGCCGGCCTATGTCATGGCCTCAGCCCCTCGGAATCCAAGCTGCATCTGTGACCTACACCATGGCTCACAACAATGCTGGATTCTTTAACCCAGTGAGCCCAGGGATCAAACCTGCGTCCTCATGTTACTGCTGAGCCATGACAGGAACTCTGAAAATCATTTTATTTCTTAGTACATGCTTAGTACCTGGCTTATGAATACTGTTTAATTAATATTTGCTAAATATATGCTTTACTTATTGGAGTTTACACTAGAAGAGCTTTCCTTTTAAAGTATGTCCAATAAAATAATTTTAGTTATCACAAAGAATTTAAATACAAGTTATATAATCAATCTAAACAAAGTATATCTATTTGCCTACGCACTGTTTTTAAGTACCTAAGATGATGTATAATATGGATATTATTTGGAGGTCTCTAATATCTGACCTATCTTAAACATGGTTTCACCACTTATCAACCATGCAAATGACTAATGTCCACATCAGTAATACAGGAGAATACTTATGTCTATAACACAAATATACTCATCTATATTTATACATATATACATATATATTATATACATAAGAGAACAATTACATTATTTCAAGAAATATTAGTACCTCATATAGCCTTAATTCAAACCGATCTCCAAGAAAGGAAGTATAGGATTACAGAACATAAGTTATAGAATTATAAAATTATAGAACATGACCAGTTTTACCACCAAAATGCTTAAAATTTAGCTTTTAAGACAGAATTTAAGAAGCCACTTGATTGGCTTGGAAGTTAGAATTAATTAGTACCTAATGGATTCTCAGCACTTGACTAAACGCAAGGGTGCAGGGGGTCAGAATACAGAGAAATGATGTCACATTCATCCTACCTTCAAAAAGCTTTCAGATATTAAATGTAGCAAAGCCCGGGCTTAAAAGTAAAATAAAAGATCTGGGCTGGTCTTGCCATGATTTCCTCCCAACTTAATATTCAGTGCTCGGTGTACCAACATTTGGCAACAAACAACTCAAGAGGGTTTAGATTAGAGCCTAATCACTTGATGCAGTCACCAAGTGTTGTGAAGGTGGGAAGGGACAAAACTCAACAAATGTTACATTCTCAAGGAGAAATATTATAAGGTAGATCTTAGAGAATTAGGATTTGGACAGAATAGAACAGGAAATCATTCCAAGCCAAGGCAAACTATAATACTGTAGACATTGAATCAAGAATGAGTGAGAGCAAGTAGAAGCATATAGGAGAATAGAAGAGGGGTAATTAAGATGATGTGAGGTTTGAGAATTCAGAAAGAGGAAACATCTTATGTTGTCATAAATGGCAGGATCTTCTTATTTAAAAGTGAAGTGATACATATATATATTATATATATATATACACACATACATATGTATGTGCGTGTGAGTGTGTCTGTGTATACATTTATCTTTATTTCTTCATCCATTCATCCATGGAAGGGTACTTATGCTATTCCTACATCTTGGCTAATATGAATAATGCTACATGAACACAGAAGTGCTGGCATCTCTTTGACGTACTGATTCCATTACTTAAAGTACATACAAAATTGGAAGACCTCATGCTAAATGAAAAACCAGACACAGAAAGAAAAATAATATATTATCTCACTTATATGTGACATCTAAAAGTGTTGAATACATAGAAACAGGTAATAAAAAGGTGATTACAAGGGACCAGAGGGTACAGAAAATGGGGAGATGTTGGTCAAAGGGTACACAGTTGGATAGATTGAATAAATCTAGAGCTCTAATGTACAGCATAACTTTAGTTAATACTGTATCTAATATTGGGAATTTGTTAAGATTATAGATTTCAGGTGCTCACCACACACATAAACAATGTTGATTATGTGAGGAGATGGAAATGTCAATTAGCTTGATTGTAATATTTTATTTTATTGATCATATTGATATTATTAATTTTATTCATTAGATTTCAGGGAATATTTTAGCTCACTGAAAAATATTCTGCTATGTGCATTTGTAAAGAAATTATTTTCAGAATTAGTAACAACATTTCTGATTTTTTAATATTCAACTTTTAACATTTTTTATCATTTACTTTGTGGCAAACACTGAGTGCTTTATGTGCACTAATGTTTTATGTACAGGATAATGTTATGAGGTAGGTATTTCTGTTACCCCAATGTTCTGAACATGAGAAAAATGAGTCATGGTACAGTTAAATAACTTACCTAAGGCTATGCCCATATGACATTCCAGCTGCTTTCTTAAGACCTCTGAGATTTAAGAACAAGACAATTTTTTGTTGTTACCACTGAACTGAGGCCATGAGAAATCCTAGAATGTTGGGTTGATTATAGCATCGTTTTGTTTTGTTTACCTCCACAGCTATAATTTGTGAAATTTGTTACCATTTTAAGTTTGTCTAGCAAGACTACATATTCATAACTTATTATTTCTAATTATCTTCTAGGCACCACAGTGACACTTAAGATAACTGATATCAAGTGAAATAAAATGACTGGGATTTTGGTTTTATAGATCTAATGTTTGATTTTCTACTAGTCTGAAACAATAAGGAGAAAACAATTAACATAGCTCATTTTGCTTTTCTTCCCAAGAAACATATTCTGTTGGTTTACTAGAATACCACAGACCAGATGCCTTAAGCCACAGAAATTTATTTTCTCACAGTTCTAAAGGCTATTAAATCCAAGATTAAGGTGTCAATAGGTTCAGTTTTTTCTGAGGACTTTCTCCTTCGTGTGTAGATGGTTGCCTTCTGGCTATCCTCACAAGATCTTTTCTCTGTCCATGTGCAGATATAGTAACTTCCTCTGTGCCTAAGTGTCCTCTTCTTATAAGGAAAGCAGTCAAACTGGATGAGGGCCCACCCTAAGGGCCTCATTTAACCTCAATTACCATTTTAAAGGACTTCTCTTCAAATGCAGTCATAATCTGAAGTAATGGGGTTAGATAGACATATGAATTGGCACAAGACATAGGTTTGTTTTTTTGTTTTTTTTTTGTTTTTTGGTATTTTGTCTTTTTTTAGGGATGCACCATGGCATATGGAGGTTCCCAGGCTAGGGGTCTAAGGAGAGCTGTTGCTGCTGGCCTATGCCTTGGCCACAGCAACGCCAGATCCTTAACCCACTGAACAAGGCCAGGACAGGCGTCAAACATACAACCTTATGGTTCCTAGTCGGATTCGTTTCTGCTGTGCCATGAAGGGAACTCCAGAAGATATAGTTTAATCTATAACATAATAAATTCCTAGAATATATAATCAATAAACACTAATTTTGCATGTGTTTTTCAAGAATTGATACATTAGAGGGTGTAGTTTGATAAAATGAAAATGCCTGGTTAACTTTACGAGACTAGATTTCAGTGTTATTAATCACTGCTAAACGTAACTTTGGTCTACACCACATCTAAAGAATTCACTTTGAGATATTTCTCTGTTATAGCCCGGAAGGGAATATTGAAAGGATGAAAATGCAACCTAACCCTCCCAGAACCCAGGAAGTTAATAAAAAGCCCTAAATACCCTCGAATTCCAGACCCTGTTCCCTATAGGTAAAAAGATCATACTTCTTGCTGTTTTAGGGCTTGCTTTCTGTTCTGTACAAAACTATGTGGAAGGAAAAAAAAACAGGCCCCTGAGTACGTGCCTCTAGGCATGAAACTTCTTGAAACTGCTTGAGATAACAGGGAAAAGGGTTCCTAGCTGCTTGTTTGGCTTCTGTAAAGCTGCTTGCATAAGATAAAAGGAGGAGAAGTTAATCACTAAACCGACCCCAGTAAGATCGGTTGCGCCATAAAATGTTGAAAATCCTGGTAAATATATCTTGGCGACAATATGTCTCCCCCGCCCAGGAACAAGCACAAACACGTAACTCCAGAACAACTTAAAACTAATTGGTCCATGAAGCACGGGCTCTCGAAGTTTTAAAATGATTGGTTTGTGATATTTTGAAATGATTGGTTTGTGAAGCGCGGGCTTTGTTGTGAACCCCGGGCTTTGTTGTGAATCCCATAAAAGCTGTCCCAACTCCGCACTCGGGGCCGCAGTCCTCTACCCCTGCGTGGCGTACGACTGTGGGCCCCAGCGCGCTTGGAATAAAAATCCTCTTGCTGTTTGCATCAAGACTGCTTCTCCTGAGTGATTTGGGGTGTCGCCTCTTCCGAGTCCAGACGAGGGGGATTTTCCTTCTACTGGCCTTTCAATATCTAATATTGAAAGGATGAAAGCCTAACAGCCCAACCCCCTCAGAACTTAGGAAGCTGATGGGGGCTGGGCCTGGAATTCGAGGGCATTTAGAGCTTCTTATTAACTCCCTGGGTGCCCTCTAGTTCCGGACCCTGTTCCCTATAAGTAAAAGATCATACTTTTTGCTGTTTTAGGGCTTGCTTTCTGTTCTGTACAAAACTATGTGGAAAGGGAAAAACAGGCCCCTGAGTATGTGCCTCTATGCATGAAACTTCTTGAAACTGCTTGAGATAACAGGGAAAAGGGTTCCTAACTGCTTGTTTGGCCTCTGTAAAGCTGCTTGCATAAGATACAAAGAGGAGAAGTTAATCGTCTAACCGACCCCAGTAAGATCGGGTGCGCCACAAAATGTTGAAAATCCTGATAAATATATCTTGGTGACAATATGTCTCCCCCACCCAGGGACAGGCATAAACATGTAACTCCAGGACAACTTAAAATTAATTGGTCCACAAAGCACGGGCTCTCGAAGTTTTAAATTGACTGGTTTGTGATATTTTAAAATGATTAGTTTGTAAAAGCGCGGGCTTTGTTGTGAACCCCATAAAAGCTGTCCCGACTCCACACTCAGGGCCGCAGTCCTCTACCCCTGCGTGGCGTACGACTGTGGGCCCCAGCGCGCTCGGAATAAAAATCCTCTTGCTGTTTGCATCAAGACCGCTTCTCGTGAGTGATTTGGGGTGTCGCCTCTTCCGAGTCCAGACGAGGGGGATTTTTACTCGACTGGCCTTTCAATATGTTCTCTAAATTTTAATTCTATATTATTTTAGGATTTAGCAATAAACGATTTTTATGAGTACCTCCATTTTCCATCTGTTAGGAGAGGTCTTTTCCCAATCTAGTAATGTAACCCGTATCTGAATATAAAATCTTTGGCTTCCCAGACTTTTATTAGCTGATATTAGTCAACTAGTCACAGATTCTGATTAGTTGCTGTTGATCAAACTCAAAATAGTGTTGCCTTGGCCTTTTAGAGCATTGTTTTACCATGGGTCTCAAAATAAATTTAGTTGGTGAGTCACTATTATCATTTCCAATGAAACAGACTAAAATAGAAATGACAGAGTGCAGCATAGGTTGTACACATAAACATACATTTCAAGGTGTGTGTGTGTGTGTATCTTGTAGTGTTATGATGTAGAGAGTATATTTTTAATATATCCCAGAGTTAAGACGTTCAAGAGTCACTATTCTTAATACATTTTAAAAAGGTTAAGTATCAGATCTGCTTCTGAATCCATAACCAAATCCCCTATTTAAGTAAAGACGTTATAATGTTATATAATTTCGAGCTTTTGGAGCATAATCAATTTAAGCCCAAATACAGAAGTACTTAATGAGAAACCTTTAACTGGGGCCATAGTAGCCAAGAATAAATACTTCTCATCTGCTATAGCTATAAAGTTTATTTTCTTATTTATGAGAACCATTCAAATAAATACCAGCCATTCAATTAGAAATAAGAGTGGCTTGTGATGAATGTTGTAGACAATCCCCTTGTAATACCTTAATGGATGACTCCAGATAAACTGTGGGGTCATCCAATTTTCAAGATATCACCTCAAGGAATAGAACACTTGAGCCCCTGTCTCCCAGATCAATTCCTGCTTCTTTGGTCAAAAACAGGAGATTCTTCCTAGAGGAACATATGTCCCTGAACTCTTGGTTAGAAAATAAGCTGTTATGTTTTATTGGCACATTTTCTTATGTATTTTAAAATGATATTTACATTAGATAATAGATTACTGCAAAATTTCTGATAATTTAAAATATGCTTTCTTTAAAAATTGCAGTTAATAAATAGGCATATTTTATATTTTTTATTATTTCTTTTTCCCCAATCGGTGAAATCAGATATTTAAAAGAAAGCCCCTGTACACACATATATTTATAGGGGTCTATAACAGCACTGCTATCATTAAAAAATAAAACGGGAAATAGATTAAAAAAATGAAAACAACACAGATATTTTTGAAAAAATTCTAAATGAGATAAGAACAGGTACAGGTGAAAGATACAATAATACATAATATTTAATTCTAGGTAGAAACTACTGCATATTTGCATCAGATTAAAAAGAATAATCAATTGCTTAAAAGTGAAATACAGGAAAATTAAATGAAAACATGTCTGCTAATGCCTAGGATAGACATTAAGGGGAAAGCAACAAAGATTTTATAGAATTTAAAAATAAATTAACACTCAAATCATGGAATTAGCACTATTTTTTTTTCAAAAAAAAGAACACATAAATAAGCTTTAAGGCTCAAAAAGAGTTACTAAGATAGACCCAGAAAAGGAAGAGACTCCCATGAAGAAGAGCATAAATGAAACATAAGATAGTGAACTTTATTAAAAAGGCTCCTGTATATGCAATTTTGATGTGTTTTACTCCCATAAAATTTACCAAAACAGAGACCTAAATCATACAAAAAAATATATACTATTTCTATGTCTATTTTTCTTAACATTAGACTTGAGAAGACAGATGACAGAGGAAGATAAAATATTGAATCCTCGGATTTTTCCAAGCCAGAAAGTTTAGAAACATTTATAATAGCAAATAAAATAATGACTAAAACAAAGTCAAGAAATATGAAAGTATGTCATCCCTTCATAAAAGGAAATAAGATTTGAAGTTAAAGAAACCTTATGTTTAACTCCTGAATTTCCTGGTTTTCAAGAAATTTAGATATGCCCACTAGTGAAGATTTACATTTAGTGACAGGCTGGAGTTGTGCTTACTGTCATGTGAAACCAGTTAATATGGGGATGCCCGACAGGCCTTTATGTTCCTTAAAAAGGGCAGATATCACAAGAGAATGAAAAATCAAATTCATTGGAATATATGCAGGGCAGTGGAGGGCGTCATACTGCTTCATGGTTCCTCTGGAACTGTATGGGATTGGTCCCCTAAGGGGAAGCCGATTCCTGTCTGTATGGGCCCTCAACCTTCGTGTCTGTTAATGAATTACTCTCTTGGATGGTCTCCAGCCAATCAGGCCAACAAAAAATAATAATTAAAGCCAAAAGCCCCATAAGTTGGAAAGATTCAGGCCTTGTGCCTCCCTATCCTCAATTTGGTAATAGCAAGCCTCAAGTTGACTTGTGGAAAATTCCTCTTAACTTTGAAAATATTCAAATCTGGGATGGAAATTATACTTATGAAAACTCAAAAAAGGAATATCAATTAATTTTTACTTTTTACTGTGTTACTCCCTAAGAGTACAATTCTAGTGAAACATCATGGGAACAAATTAAGAGGCATTTGTGAGGTCACTCAGTTAAGAAAAAAAATATAACTGCAGACTAGAGTCCTGAGTATTCAAAAGGCCTCTCTACAAAATATACCTCAGAAAGAGGTACTGGATAATATTCTGAAAGATTTAAAAATAATTAATCCTTTAAAATGGTTTAAAGATTTTGGTGGAGGAATAATCTGATCATTAATTGTGTTTCTAGGATTCTTAATAATTTTCTATTTAGTCTATAGATGCACGAAGCAAGCAATCCAAGAAGAAAAAAGAAGTTGCAAGATCTACTTCTGTCCTCCTGCAAAAACAAAAAGGGGGAGATGTCACAAGACAAGTTTCTACAATATTTTCTTAGCCTCTTTGCTGAAAACTCCATCTCCTACTGCTTTACTTTACCCCATCTTCCTGCTTGGAAAACAGTCGCAGTGCTGGTAAATGACTTAAGCTTAAGAACAAAGACCTAATGGCATAAGTTATTCATAGGGTCAGCTGAATGAGGACTTAATGCTTTGGTCTAGGCACACTGGACCTGTGCAGATAGGCATGCCTTTGCACAGGCATGATAAGTCCTCTAAAGAATAAGAGAAAGAGGAACCTCATGGCCCCAAGTGGTTTATGAGCGGTAATTAGCAGAATATGCATTAGCAAAGAGAATCGAGGTGCAAATCTAGGCAGGCTGAATCGCCACAGATAGGCATGCCATTTGCTGAAGCACAGTGAGGATTCTCTGGAATGCTATGCAGAGATAGTTAAAGCCAAGCTTCCTCAGATGCTAATGATTGTTAAATGCCTAAAGGTCAGAGTAAAAGCTTAACCATCTACCAGCTTTGTGACTTTTAAAATAATAAAAGAACTTATAAAATAATAATTAAAAACACCTATATCCTCCACCTATAGCCCCCTCCTCACTTGACATAATCCTAAAGAGCACAATAAAAGCAGTGTGGTTTTTTGAGGCGGGGCTCTTGGTCCCTGAGACCTTGAGTCCCGGTTCCCACATTTACTTAAGATAAATGTCTCTGTGTCTTGTCTTATGTTAACTTTTTTACTTAAGTTTCACAGCACCCATTCTTCAGCCCCAACCTGCGGAGCTGGTCTTGGCAATACACTATTTATGTCTATTTTCCTTAACATTAGACTTGAGAAGACATATGACAGAGGAAAATAAAATACTGAATCCTCGGATTTTTCCAATCCAGAAAGTTGAGAAACATTTATAATAGCAAATACAATAATGACTAAAACAAAGTCAAGAAATATGAAAGTATGTCGTCCCTTCATAAAAGGAAATAAAATTTGAAATTAAAGAAACCTATCAAAATAAAGTAACAAGTAGAGAACATATGAAAAATATGGAATATGTTGCTTATCCACTCTGGAGCAGAAATATGCGAAGGGAAGAATGAAAAGGGGCAGAAAATTCTTATTTGAACTATGACCCTCAAAACATGCCTTGGGGGTATTTTCAGGGGCTTTTTGAAATAGAGATCCCCACAACCAGGTACTTCCTGCCAACAGTTGGTTTTTTGGGGGGAGGAGCATAATTGATTTACAATACTATGTAAGTTTCAGATATACAACATAGTGATTTTTTAAAGGTTATACTCCACTTATAGTTATTATAAAATAGTGGCTATATTCCCTGTGCGGTTCCACCCATCCTTTGTAGCTTATTTATTTTATACATAGTAGTTGATACTTTTACTTCCCTAACCCTATCTGGAAATTTCCCTCTCACGGGGGTAACCACTCGTTTGTTCTCTGTCTCTGTAAGTTTGTTTCCTTATTTCCTATATTCACTAGATTTTTTTTTTCTAATTTTTAGATTTCACATATAAGTGGTACCATACAGTGTTTGACTTTCTCTGTCTGACTTATTCCACTAGGCATAATACCTTCCAAGTCCATCCATGTTGTTGAAAATGGCAAAATTTCATTCTTTTTTATGGATAATTATTAACGAATGTTTTCACAACCTCCTCTTATTCCTCTCTCTTAAGTTTTTGTTATTCCTCAAGTAAAGGGAGAAGTCTTCAAGGCTCCTGGAACAAGTCTCACCAAGTTTTTTTGACAATCTGCATATTTCATTTGATATTTTGTTTTTGAATTTCATATCTATTGTATGGCTATGCCACACAGAAACTTCAATTTTAAAATATCATTGCAATAAAAACTAAACTGAACAAGAAAAAATAAAAGTAGAATAATGATGGAACTTCAAGCTAAGTTATAAAAGGAAAACTTAACCTTGAGGCTTTTTGTTATGAAAAAGGTAAGTTTGAGGAAATAACATTTGTCCTCAAATATCTGAGGAAATAAAATTAGAGTTGTTGAAATATTGATAAGGAACATAACTATTTCCAGAGAATAAAAACTTATGGAAGTTTCTCCTCAATAAAATTAAGACATTTTTGAGAAATTAGTGAATAAAAGTTGAATAAATCAATAATAATGAGTGAATATAGGGAAAACAAAAAAGTCATCATCATAGGCAATAAAATTCAAAAGATACATTATATCATTCTTTCTTGGCATAAATTTTTAAAAGTCTTAACATTATCAGTACATGGAGGACAAACATACACACACACTTTCTCACACATTTGCTATTCAGGAAATTTAAGATCCTTTCATCCTACTCAATATTTTTACCACATTCACAGCTTTAGAATTTTGTTTGACAATTACGCAAACACAACCCTATCAAAATGAATTTCATATTTTAAGAAATGCACTTTAAATACTGAACTCAAGAATTACTCAGTAGTCAGTCAGTCCTTGATTTTTATATTTTGCTGCATTTGTTTTTCAAAGAAAGCCTATTTTAGAAGGCTGAAGAAAGTACATCTCTATTTCATGCTGACTAGGTCCATACTAGTCAGAGATTTTGTGTTTTGTTTTCTACTCCCTGAAAAGAAATTAATGACTAAGGCATACAATGGTTATTTTAGGTCTAAATATTTTAAAAATTCACAAAATTAAATGAAAGAAATCTTTATTCTTCTCTATTGTTTCAGTGTGTGACCATTACTCAAACTAAAAGGGCACAGTCCGATAGGTCCAGGAATGATGGACAGATGGACAGAAAAAGCCCCTTGGTTCTTTATTAGTTTCTGCCATTCTTGAAGTGGTAATCAATAAAAAAGTTTTCTCATAAAATAAATTGAATATTTCACCAGTAAAAAGTGATTATCTTCTTTATTCCCATGGCTGACCTTAATAACTCACAAACTCCGTAGGCACTTTGTGTTGTCTGTGAGTTATGAGACTTTCATACTCAGGAAAAAAATATAATAATCACCCATCACTGCAGAGGTATTCTACACCCCTCATATTAAATCAGTAAGAGGCACATGATTCCTTTTGATTGCAAGAAGACTGAATAAACATGTCAGATATCTATCTAAATTCAGATGTATGACACCTGAGGATCATTGTTTTGAAAAGGGATTTTATGTCTGCACTGCCGATGATTTTTTTAAGGAGTCAGGACATTTTATTATACTTGAATTAGGAAAATATGATTCAGTATAGTATATTACATTTTAGGAGGGCTCATTGACTTATGGTGTAATTGCTTATTTAAGCACATCACTTTCACACTGAAAAATACAATTAGAATATTTTAGTCTGTCATATTTTATAGAAAAAGATTTAAGAATTATGATAACTTCTAATTTGTATGTATGGCCTGTAGAGCACCCACTCTGCTATATAAAACCATGGAGATTCCAACGAAATTGATTCCCTGACAAAAACAAGGTAACTGCATAGACTGCATTAACAGAAATGAGTAGATCAATCAAAATCTCTCGAGAAATATAGCACATATCTCTATACTTACTGCATTAATAAGCCTAAACAAAGAAGACAGACAGATACAATAGAGAGACAACATTTTATATTTTAGAGGAAGCAGCACTTTAAAAATGACAGCATTGTTCTCATTTCATTTATGAAGAAGCTCTGGCTAGAGAAATTGAGTTATTTATTCAAGAATACAAAATTATATTTGGTCAACTGAAAAACTGGAACTGAATATTATTGAATTAATTTTATTTTTAATTAACAAATAGAAAAAATGAATATTTGAGGCGTATAATTTTAATGTATGTATAGATTTGTGTAACCACCACTAAAACCCGGACACAGAATGAACCCATTGCCTCCCAAAACTCCCTTATGCTTCTTCTTTGAAATCATACCCTCTTTCTACCTCAAACCTCTGGCAAACACTGAAAATTTTTTTGTCACTGTAGTTTTGGGCTTCTTCAAGAAGAATTATAGAATATATAATCTTGTGAATCTGACTTTTGTTAATCAACATAATGCCTCTGAATTCACCGATTTGCTAAGTCTATCAATTGCTTCTTTTTTAGTGCTTAGTCCATTATATTCCAGGACAAGATCATGGAATCCACTATAAAGAGTTTGGGCTTTTTTCTGACTATCATGTCAAATCATTTTATCAAGGGTTTGATGTGATCTGAAATATATATATATTTCAAGTTCATGCTAGTTCTCTGTGGATAATAGAGTATAGGCGAGAGCAGAAAAAGGAAGACAGGTAGAAAAGTAAGGAATCTAGAAGTTCCCGTCGTGGCGCAGTGGTTAACGAATCCGACTAGGAACCATGAAGGTGAGGGTTCGGTCCCTGCCCTTGCTCAGTGGGTTAACAATCCACCACTGCCGTGAGCTGTGGTGTAGGTTGCAGATGCGGCTCGGACCCCGCGTTGCTGTGGCTCTGGCGTAGGCTGGCAGCTACAGCTCCAATTAGACCCCTAGTCTGGGAACCTCCATATGCTGCGGGAGCAGCCCAAGAAATGGCAAAAAGACAAAAAAAAAAAAAAAGAAAAAAAAGAAAAAAAGAAAAGTAAGGAATCTAGAGCTATCATCAGATGTGAGAAATAGTAACATATTCTGAAGGTGTTTATGGTGGATGTGAAAAGTAAGGAACAGATACAATATACATGTGGATGGTGAGATTGACATACTTTGAAATATGAGGGAAAAAATAAAAATAAAATAAAATAAATAAAAAAATAAAGAGTATTTAGGTTTAAAATTATACAATTTATGAACCTTTACATGAAGGCCAATTGATTTATATTGCTTTATTTAAAAAATTTTATATAACTCAATTCATGTTTATTATAAAAAAAGTTAGAAAATAGCAGTAAAATACAGAATAAAATCACTATTAACCCCCGAGAATCAAAGATTAGCTGTTAACTATTAATTGCATACCCTTCTAAACCTTTTTTCTATGCATGTTCATGGAATAATATACTACACAACTGTTTTAAATGTGACTTTTTTCATATCTCATGAATATTTCTCAATGCCAATAAATATCTCTAGAAGCCAAAAAAAAAAAAAGGAATCAGGCATTCTTTTTTGCATTTTTAATTTTTGTTAGTTTTGAGTTTTCTCTGAACTTAAACACCTTTGTACCCCCCAAACAGAACAGCACATTTAAGTTGTGGAAAAATGTTGTTTAATGTCTAACTTATCCCTTTGCCAATGAAGAACTTAAATCCATTCAAATACTCAAATACAGTAGAAGATATATTTTAAAAAATGGCAGAATGTCTTCAAGTGAACACTTAACAGTGTCATAATAGGCTGCTGAAGAATTAAGTATTTGTTTAAAGCTATTTTTGTTTTAATTTTTCATGTGCACTCCCTAATATAGAAGCTTATAGAATTAGTGGACTAAAGGGATGGCTGTAAATTAAAAACAGCCACAATAATCTGGCTGATTTATGTTGCACTGTTTAAGTAAAATTTTATCTACTGTGTATGTATATATCTAATATTTCATACAAAATTTCTTTATCCTCAAAACCTGCAGGTTACTCTAACTTTTTACAGTTTTTATGTGAGTCATCTTAGTTCTGTTCAAATCAAATGGGTTCTGTGGTTTACATATAAATAAAATAATCCATTGTGTGTATAACTCTTATCCTTTTCGAAGGTTACTTATACATATTTAAGACATATTCTAAGAATTCCTTATTTAAGAAAGTATTGTATTTCATACTTAGAAAAAATGATTTTCCTAGGAGTAACTCAACCTATTTAAAATTTTTGAGATTAATTTGTATACAATTTTTATTAATATGTTACACATAAACTTTTAACAGATTAAGAAAGCAATTAAGAATCATATCAAATATTCTTTTGTCTAACATATATGTTCATAACTTTGCAAGATTTCACAAATATACATATATAACCACAAGCAATAGAAAATAGAAATATTAATAAGCAGAAAAATAGAATGATTGAAGGAAAACAGCATAAGGAAATGCCTCTGGAGTAGGGTGTATTTTGTTTTCATATTTACTTGATCTGCTCTGTATGTGTGGATCCCACTGGAATAATCTATTCATCGGGATTAAACATTCATGAGTCCCTTAAAAGCAGGTGTTTACTTTTTCCCAGCTCTGAATCTGGCAGTTCCAAAAAGGCTTCACAGAAAGTGAAGCTCTCATAGGGGAGTGTTTCTTTTTCAAATGTTTAATTAGTTTTCAAGACTCTCACTGAATTTCAATAAAGTTGAGTTATTGACCAGAACACCTATTTGGCTTTGAAGACCACTTTCAATTTAATTTCAGTCTGTTCAGGTTTAAATAAAATTAAAAATTAGAAATATACCAGCAACATTTAAAAATTAAGATGTAATTTCCATTAGTTCCATTGATAAATATTGTTACGCCATCCATCTAGAGATATTCACTTGATATAATACGGATGCATAAGTATATCTATGGAGATTTCATTATTAAAATCAATTAAAAGAACTAACAGTTAAACTGTAATCATTTTAAATAAAATAAGTACAATAAAACAGTGTTTAGTGTTTTTTTAATTATTATTTATAATACATTACATAGAATCTCCCTTTTAATTATCATTTCCCTTTAAACCTTACCAAGTAATATACAGGGGAATTAAATACTGCAGTGCAATTAAAAAGAAAAATTTTATTCAATCTAAATCAGTATTTTTAAGCCTAGCAAGTTGTTTTGGGGAACATGTGTGTGCATGCGTGTGTGTGTGCATGCATGTGCAGCATTGTAAAATATACATACAAGTATATATAAACACATTCATATATACTTAAATGTATACATAAGCATCACTACACACCATACATTTTTACCATTAGTGATGTTGAACTTGAAAACTGAGGCCATTTTTAAATGAATGTGTTTAGATTTTTTTCCCATTCTTTTGTCTTTATCCAGTTAATGTAACATAGTAATGATTTAGTGAACCCATTGCTGGAGGAAATAAGCTGGAGAACAAAAAGAAAATGAATACAGTGCCCACAGTCCTCCTTTCTCTCTTCTCCCACAATGCCCACAATGTGGCCTCTTTTGTCATGCTCAGACAACCAGAGCCATTTTTCTAGGCAGGAGACACCCCTTCTTTGCCTTTGAGTAGTCTTTTATCATTAATTTATTTTAGACATAATTATACAAACAGTTTCATTATAAATTTCCATTGAAAATAAAGACCTTGGTGTGAAAAAAACTGACTCACAATTTTTCTAACAGTAATAACAAGTTTCTACTGTTATTCTAGCTGGTTTCTTTAACATCAAAAACCCAGAGAATGATTTAACTTAATACTTAAAATAGTAATGCAATTTATTTTTTTATAGCCATGTGCATTTGTTAAGAGTACTGAAATAAGAACTTAGAGCTTGAGTTCAAATTCTAAGTCTTAAAATATGATGCTTGAGTAATTAACTTAATCATCCATGGACCTAATTTTTCTTCTCTGTAAAATGAAAAGGTTTTTACTAGATAACTTCTAATCAAACACAAGACAGAAAGAAAAAAGCCCAACAATATCCCAACATTAGGAAATGGCTAAATGTGATATGGTTTATAATATGTGCCTCATGAGAACTTTAGAATTCATGTTACACACAGCATACATTTGTGGACAATGCTCCTAACATTATGTCATAAGCAGTCACAATAACAAAGGCTATGAAACTAATGTGACATAAATATACCTAGGAAAACATCCAAAGTAAAAAGCACTATAATTTTATTGTGTTTTTCCTTGTTTTAAGATTATGTATACTTTCCCTATACATTTTTTTGTTTTGTAAAATGATTATAATTTATTTTATCATTAGGAAAACTATGCTATTTTTGAAAATTATGGATTGACACACTATTAAGTAGTAATATGAATGTGGTATTATCTTGATCTTTTGTCTAGTTGTTCTTAGCATAAACTTTGAGGATTCTTTGAAAGATAATCACAAAGGCAGCAAGGTAATCATTTGTTATTAACTAGGATTTGGCTTACCCCTATGGTAGAGCTCCAGGGTATGTAGCTGGAACATGAACGTGGCACCTTCCTCCTATACCGGGCAAGCCAAAGTGTGGAAATAAGTCTTCTCCTTTAATTCAAATACAAGTTTTGTATTTATTTACTGACTTCTCTGTATATCAATTATTTATTGTGCACCTGCCATTCATATTTACAAGCTCTCCTCTAAGCAACAGAGGAGAAACCCATAAACACCGCTGCCTACATGGAGTTATATTCTAGTGTAGGAAGATAGACATTAAACAGGTAAGTAAATAAAAGGATAAGTTACATCAGAGAGTAAAGAAAATAATAAAGTCTAAAATTTGAATGCTGAATAGAAAATGGAGAATAGCGAGAAGATACAATGATTGATCCAAGCATTTCCTCCATGCAAGAGCAGAATTTGGCTTAGTTCATCAACCACAGAACTGTGAGCCTATGACATGAGGTAAAGAAGGATGTCACAGAAAACAGCACCCATAGTAGGGCATACGCATGGTTTAAAAAAAAAGGATATGAGAGAAAGAGACACATGGAGAGAGAGAGAAAGATAAATATGTGAAAGTAAAGATGGCAGTGCTTTCTTTCTAAAAGAAGACCGGGGTTTATATCCCCTAGAGACCTGCAGAAGTGAGAAAGCAGGAAAAGAAACTGATTCCAATTTGGGTAGAATAATAAATTAATGAGCACCTTCTCTGGGAAAATGAACACTGTTATTACTTCTACTCTATATTTCTACTTCCCATAGGAAGAAAAATGCAATAGCAAAAGAAGTCTCAAAAATAGGAAATCATAGACAATAGCCATTAATTTTCACCACTGTAGTTATATGATGGAAGACTCAAAAGTGACCACAACTATGTATATTCCAAATGTTAGCTCAGTATACCAATATTACCTACTTCCCATGGTAGCTCAAATATTTTACAAGTCTAAAACCTGAATAACTCTCCTACTCCCTGGGATGAAATAACTTAAACAGTTCTTAAAGACTGGGATAAGGTGATATGGAGGAGTCTTGAGTTACCACTAGAAATTTAACAAGAATTGTTTCTAAAGACATTGTGATCTATGATCTAACAGTTACAGATCCACCAGAAATATTATATCAAATGGCTTTGTCCAAGTAGAAATGTTAAGTATATCACTTAGGCATACTAAATGAAGGACAAGTGAAACATTGATTTCTTTTAGCCTTTATATTTCCCCCCTCTTTCTGGGATATAATGTAGGCCCTTAAAATCTCTGTCAGAATGTATCTTGTGTCAGTCTATACACAATGGCTTTTATGGTATCCAAATTTATTAAATGACTGTGATATATTAACACCGAACTATGGATTTTCTACATATAATATACTGTAATTTTCAAGTGTGTATACACACAGACACACATAGCTTACATGGTAAGTTATAATTATTCAAACATTTTACATGCCAAAAAACTGAGGCTCACTGTAAAATTAAGGAAATTACCAAGTTTTATTCATTTTGTAAGTAATGGAAGCAGAAGGAAATCCAGATCTTGCTTCAAAGCTTCTGTACATTTTATATAATAAAATTCTCCTCAGGCATGATGACAATGATAAACCCATATCTCTTATAGCACTCTTTACTTCAGAAAGTGTTTTTATTTCTTTTATGTCAGGTAATCACATCATCAGCTCTGTAAAGAAGATAGGATAAGCATTTTTATTCCCATTTGACAGGAGAATGATTTTGAATATAAAAAGTGCTATATGAATATAATATGGCACTATCAATGTCTTTGAAAAATAAACTAGAGTGGTAAACAATTGAAACACAATATTTACTGTACAATTCATCCATTTACTGCATCGAGATTCCATTGATTTTCATAGTGTGTCTAGGACTAGGTCGACAGTATGTATTTAGTGATGAAATACAATCTAAGTTGACGGCAAAGTTGTCAAAAGAATGAAATATAAAAGTATCAGCATTTGTGCTGAAACTTCAGTTGTTAAAAATGAAATGCTCCTTCAGGACACCAAGCTCCATTCTTTAAAATACACTTTTTATTTCCTACACAATGCACTCTTTTAGAATTCCTGAAGTTTAATGAACCATAGATTGGGGACATCCACCATTCTCATCACAGCTGTTGCAACATCATGGAGCACATTGCAAGCTCAATGGGAAAGAAATTAACTGCCCATCTGTGCAGTACATATACTTTGGCTTCTCATGCTTGATTGGTGGGGAGGTTTTTAAGTATATGATTATCTATCTATTTCTCATAGATTATGTGTATTCTAAACATGCACAATAAGATCTTTCCTTTAGCTGGAATCTTCCAGAAGCAATTAGAACCTGCTGAATGACTAAGTTAATATTAATGCACTTCAACAACAGTATTTGAGAGAATTAGTATCTATAAATTAGACAGTTAAGGATTAATGGCCTCAAAACTAGCATTTGATGGACATTAGATATAGGCCCTTTAGGAGTAAAGCAATAGCTATAACCTGGGAAGGTGGTTAATATTTTCATGACAAAAATACAAATGCTGCCTGGGAAATAAATGGTTTGCATATGACTTTGCTAATTCTCATTAAAGAATCACGATCAACACATGGACATATCCTATCTCAGCAAATGGAAAACTCTGCAGAAGAACAGTCATCACATACATATCAGTGGACTTATAATAGTAAATATATAGGAAAATTTGTGAAAGTTCGATAGTGATTAAAAAGCAATAATCAGGGAGTTCCCATAATGGCTCAGTGGTTAAGGAACCTGACTAGTAACCATGAGGTTGTGAGTTAGATCCCCGGCCTTGCTCAGCAGGTTAAAGATCCGGCATTGCCTTGAGCTGTGGTGTAGGTCACAGATGTGGCTCAGATCCTGCACTGTCCTGGCTGTGGCACAGGCTGGCAGCTACAGCCCCGATTCGACCCCTAGCCTGGGAACCTCCCTATGCTGTGGGTGTGGCCCTAAAAAGACAAAAGACAGAAAAAAAAATAAAAAGCAATAATCAATGTAATAAGATAATTTATGACTTAAAATTATTGAGATATTTTAATTATGTCTATTCTAAACATTGTAAAGTCTGAACGAGGACTAAAAGTAGGTGAAGTATAACATTCACTTTGAATCAGTAGTTCTCATTTGTCATTTGTCTACATTAGCTCACTTATGAGGAGGAAAAGATAAAACTGGAAAGTTCAAAAGATAAGGAAAAGAAAGACATTTAAATCAAAAGTGCAGTCTTCACTTTGTAACCAATAGCTAAAAGGTAATATATTCAGCAAGATATTACATACCATGCAGTCACAGCTTGAAAATTATTTAGGTAGTGTTCAGCCTTTCATTAAGAAAAATGAGGAATACAAATCATAAATCTTTCAATACAATTAACATTCATATTATCTCTAAATGTCAGTTCTTTCCCTAAACATTTTAAGGAAAAAAACTTAAAAGCAAATGATATGTAGCTTTGCTTTAAGAGACGCAAGGGTCACAGGCTATGATAAGAGGGAGAGGGATGGGGTTAGGAATCAACTAGCCAAGCTGGGTGAACTTTTATTTTAATTTGGAAAGGTTGTTTTATCAGTCAGTTTTTAAAACAAATTTGCTATTTAAAAATTACTCAAAATTCAGTGGTTGATTATAGCAAACATCTATTCTCATGTTTACAAGTATGAGACTTGGAAGAAGCTTGGATAATGTGAGCTGGGCTTGAATGGGCAGCTCTGCTTCAAGCATTGGTTACATTCAGCTTAGATCCAGCCTATGGGTGAAGCCTGTGTCTGTCATGTATCTTTTTTATTTTCTTTGGTTAGATGGCTACACAAGACATGCTCTCTTCTACAGTAGTGGGAGTGCAGCGTCCAGGTCAACACATAAACACATTTACAGCTTCTGAGAACACAACCACTCCTAATCCACTGGCCAAACTAAGTCCCATTGCCAGTACCCAAATCAGAGAAATAAGAAAGTGCACTATGCTATGCTGAGTGGAAGTTCAGAAGGTATTCAAAACACTAGGACCGTGGGAAACAAAGTCATACAATATGCTATAGATCGAAAGAGAATTTCATAGGCAAAATAGATAACACACCCTTAAATAGCTCTGTTACCTGCAGTGAAAATCACAAGCAGAGCGGAGAAATTGGTACACTGAACATTTTGTTCCATGATGAAAGTCCTAAGATTTGCATTGATTTTATTCTCAACACAAACCAATTACACTAGGTGAATATAGAGAATCTTTGAATGAAGTCCATCATAAATACCTGGTAAGTATGCAACTAATGCTACATAATCTTCACTAAACATGGAGTTTCAGGTGGAGAGTATTTACTTTTTTCTTTCAGTTTTATTCTAACTTTGATTTTTCGTGTTTTGCTGCCAGCAGAAAGTAAGTGTATAGGGAAGTGTCCAACCAGGAAAGCAAAATAAAATATCCATGAATAGGTATTAATATTTCTCTTTTAAATTAACATTTTAGTTACACTGTATATCAGCACAAAATAAAATATATAAGGAAGTTACAAATAAACTTGTTAATAATATAAATTATCAGTCCATTATTATTCTTACCATACTTTACATCAGCACCTACTATGTGTCAGTCACTGTTTACTTCTGTGGTTCCAACAATACATACGACATTTTCTGACTCGAAGAACTAGTGCTATAGGGATTAGAATTTTTAGAGATTCTTTCCATCCTTATAGTGGTTGATCTTTTGATTAAAAACTGGACAATAACGTTATACACTTGACTAGGTTTTAAGAATTCGGATTTTAATGTCTCTAATTATATAATTATACATGCTAAGTAAGTGACTTGAATGCACTATACCTATTTCCTCTTCTGCAGAGTGGGAATCACAGTATTTGCCATGCACATTATTAGAATTTCTGTGAAGTTCAAATAGAAGTGACTATAATATCAAGTTAAAAATAACTGTATAAATTATTCTAGTATCTATATCTTACTTGTGATTCTTTGGTCACTTGACATGAAAACAATAAAACTTAACATTTACAAAGTGATGTTAATTTTTAAGAATATGTTCCCATATGTTATTGTGGAATAACAGCTCCATAAGTGTGCCTGCCTATTTCCTAATTCCTGGAACCTATAAATATTTTTCATTACATACTATGATATGTGTATGTGATTTAATTAAGGATTTCAAGATGAGGGGATTATTCTGATTTATTTAGATGGGCCCAATAAAACCACTGGGTCCTTATAAGAAGGTCCAAGTGAAGAAAATAAATGCGATGGAAGCAGAGGTGACAATGATGTGGCCACTAGACAATGAAATTGGTAACCTCTAAAAGCCAGAAAAAGTAAAGAAAAAGAAATGCCCTCTAGTCTCAAGGAAGAACCAGCTCTGCTGACATTCTGACAATAGCCTAGTAAGACTGATTTTGGACTTCTGAAGTCCAGAACTAAAGGTAATAAATTTTTGTTGTTCTACAAAAATGTGTGATAAAATTTGTTTCCGATGAAATAGGATATTATGGAGTTCCCGTCGTGGCGCAGTGGTTAACGAATCCGACTAGGAACCATGAGGTTGCGGGTTCGGTCCCTGCCCTTGCTCAGTGGGTTAACCATCTGGCCTTGCCGTGAGCTGTGGTGTAGGTTGCAGACGCGGCTCGGATCCCGCGTTGCTGTGGCTCTGGCGTAGGCCGGTGGCTACAGCTCCGATTGGACCCCTAGCCTTGGAACCTCCATATGCCGCGGGAGCGGCCCAAGAAATAGCAACAACAACAACAACAAAAAAGACAAAAGACAAAAAAAAAAGAAATAGGATATTATTACTTATTATATTGTCCCTTTATTTTGTTATTCTATTACTTTATCTCTTCATTATCTTATCTCCTTATTACAAATTCGTTCCACTTCTTTCAATGTTTATGCAAGTGAGCATCTACTATAGATGTTTATTTTCCCCTTCAAAAGAGAACTGATTAGTCAATGCAAACAAACCTAACAAATACACACATATATACACATACACACACACACACACACACACACACACACACACACACACACACCCCAGTAGTTCAGAGAACCTAAAACTGAGAAATGAGCTAATATTTATCTTACAAACCAAACAATGAGATTGAAATACATGTTATAAACTACGAAATGAATGATTCAAAAACTATGAAAACCTTCACAATTTAAAGGGAGCCAAGAAGGAATGTAATCTGAAATAACAGAAGCAACCTGGTAGATGTAGACACCAAGTAGCTTTGCAACTGAAGCAAGAGAGATGGATCCAAGCAGTAGAGGCAATGTAAAGAATCTTTGGAAGTCAACGAGAGAGAGAGAGAGAGAGAGAGAGAGAGAGAGAGAGAGAGAATAAGAGAGAAGGGAGAGAGGGCATGAGAGAGAAATAAATTATATTACAGTGCAAATAGATGACAGACTTCCTATCCAATACTGGATGTGGATTATGGCATTAATATAGTAATATATATATATATATATAAAAGTTTTGAAATTCAAGGCTACCAATAGTTTATATCTGTTAATCAGTTACAGATTTTCTAAGAATTTGAATCTCTGAAAGATAGAGTTTGAAGAGTACAGATTTTCATGGCCCTATGTTGACAAGTAAAACAAACATGAAACAGGAATGATGAAATTCCCACAATGAGATGGCCATACCCAAAATAAATTGTGATCATTATTTATAGGGTGACCCAGGCCTGCATATGCTGGTGATTCTCATCAAAGGGAAATTAGCCTTTGGAGGCTAAGGGAAAGGAAATATTTAAGTAGGAAGAATAGCTGCTTCAGAGCTTGAAAAGGCAAATTCAAGACCACAAGGTCTTAATATATTTTTTAATGTAGTATTTATGATTAAAAAGGTGTGAAGGACAGAAAAAAGTGATGGCGAGGAAAAGAGAGATGAATGAAGAGAAAAATAAAAAATAATAAGTTATTACATGATACTTAAAATCAGATGAAGGGAATAACATGAGTTTGCAGGTATGGTAAACACTGGATTAACAAATCAAGCAGGAAAGTTTGGTGCGAATGCAGCATTGTAAGATCCTAAACAGGTGTTTTTAATGTGCACAGATGAGAATAAAAACATCAGAGGCAAGATACAGTACTAGGAATTGAATTAGAAGAAATTTGATGTGATGGACCTGCATTTTAACCTATTTTGGGTTTTCAGTGTTAGGCTCCAATTTTATTCTTTCCCCACCTCTCTTTGTTTCTAGTATAAGGGTATGTGTAGGGAAGTCAGGGAAATTAGCAGGGAAGTCAAGTCATGGAGACTTAGGCAAAAATCACAACTGTTTAAACTGGCTACTCCTCAATGAACAGTAAAAAGGTCTACAAGGGTTGAGTGCTCTCTCTCATTCTCAAACATAACTCTTAGTAGAGATATGGAATCTTCGCAGAAACATCATAGATAAGGGAGCTATCACTCTCCTGCTGACTGGATGCTTATTTCTAGCAAGTTAAGGTGCAGAAAGTCTTTATCTGGATAGTGAGAATAATGGAATCTTGTTTCACATTGGTCTTTCAGTTTATTGATCACACCATACCTGTTAGTACTCTAGGGTATTTATGTTTCCTCTGAAATACTTCTTTCTCCTTTGAAACTTACACTTTCCTATAAAATTTCAAATCTTTGTCTTGACAAATTTTCCTTGGAAATCAAGTAAATATACATATTCAGAAGATTTTTCCCATAAAAGTTCTTTCATTGTAATTGTTATTATTTATTGATTATTTAATAACAGACTCCATTGACTGTACTCTAAGCATAAGGATGATAACTTTTGCATTCACTACCTCTGCTTACCCACATCCTGGTGTCTGAAACATAGTAAGTGTCTTTTACCAATTAAGTGAATTCATAGATGGATGGATGGATAGATGGATTGAGAGACAATGTATCAATTTGTATGGCTCTCCTGAAAACATTATTAAGTTATATAAATACGTAATGAAAGCATTGGAAATTTAATGAAGAATACACCTGTAAAAGTAGCACAAGAAATACCAAAACAAAGACAGATGATTACAAAAATGCTGAAGATAGTTAACGCTTTTGCATATTTTCTTCCAAAAGCAAAAATTAAACAAAACAAAATAAAACAAAATTTAACACTGTTCTACTCAATGGTTTGACTGTTTTAATAACCTGGATTTGAATCACCAAGTCCCTCCTTAGGCTGCTGCCTTTATTCTTCCAAAATATTGTTATTACTTAGCATGAGGGGTGTCTAAACCTCCTCTATACACATTTCTTCATTTCATCCAGGCTGCTTCATCTCTGAATATGATGGCTGAGTCTTGACCTTGATGATGACACTTCTTTGTGAGCAATGTCTTCTCTGTCAGGTCTAAGACCACTTTTCTAGAATAGACTGCACTGGCAGTCATTCCTGGCCTTTCTCCTTTCTTAGTGGCAAACAGACAAACAAGGGAGACCATGTTTTGTGGAGAGAGGTAAGCTTGCCCATTCTCTGCTCTCCCACTGGACTTGACAAAATATTAGAAAGAGGGATCTTTTCCTTTATTTACAAATTTAGATAAGTCTATCTGTCAAACTGTGAAAAAGTGGGAAGCATTCATATTTTTATCAAAAAAAGAGACCTGGAGTTCCCGCCGTGGCGCAGTGGTTAACAAATCCGACTAGGAACCATGAGGTTGTGGGTTCAATCCCTGCCCTTGCTCAGTGGGTTAAGGATCCAGCATTGCTGTGAGCTGTGGTGTAGGTCCCAGACACAGCTCGGATCTGGCATTGCTGTGGCTGTGGAACAGGCCAGCTGCAACAGCTCTGATTCTATCCCTAGCCTGGGTGGGAACTTCCAAACACAGCTGGTGCTGCCCCAAAAAGACTATCTATCTATCTGATATGTCCATGTAATCACTGGGCAAATTTTTATGTATGCTGGAAAGTAAAGATTGGATAATAATCTGCTTAATTTGAAAAATTTGGTCATACTATATGAATTGCATATTTTTGTTTATATAATTTTGTCTCAGATATGAACTGGGTGTGTTTATTTTGTATGTTTTGTTTATTTTCCTCTAAGTTCAGAAATGTGACTCAGTTCAAAATATTTTGTGACAGCCCTAGCTCTACATTTTGCTATATTCCTATGTACTGATAGCTGTTGCAGATCACAGGGTGAAAAAGAATAGCTATGTCTCTCATTAGGTTGATAATCTAATGGGAAAGGCATGTTTAGTGAGATCATTTTAATACCTAAGTTAGAGAGGTGAGCAAGGAGCCACTGGATCAGAGGACAAGCACTAAATGTAGCTGCCAGCTAATGCCTGAACTTGTCTTGCCTGGTGTAATTCTTTTAAAATGTTTGTTTAGGAGTTCCCGTCATGGCGCAGTGGTTAACGAATCCGACTAGGAACCATGAGGTTGCGGGTTCGGTCCCTGCCCTTGCTCAGTGGGTTAACGATCTGGCCTTGCCGTGAGCTGTGGTGTAGGTTGCAGACGCGGCTCGGATCCCGCGTTGCTGTGGCTCTGGCGTAGGCCAGTGGCTGCAGCTCCGATTCGACCCCTAGCCTGGGAACCTCCATGTGTCGCGGGAGCGGCCCAAAGAAATAGCAAAAAGACAAAAAAAAAAGTTTGTTTATTTTATACTTAAAAATACTGCGGAACATTACTTTCTATAACTTCAATAATTATATACTCTGATGGAAGAGGTTTCCTGACACTCAGACTTCATTCTGGTAACAATCCAGGGTATCTACTATAGATTTTATGCTTCTGTGACCACCTTTCTCCCTTAATAGTGACTTCTTTTTATGAAAAATGGTAATTTGGGAGTTCCAGTTGTAGCGCAGCAGAAACAAATCCGACTAGGAACCACGAGGTTGCAGGTTCGATCCCTGGCCTTGCTTAGCAGGTGGAGGATCTGGCATTGCTGTGAGCTGTGGTGTAGGTCACAAATCTGGCATTGCTGTGGCTCTGGCATAGGCTGGAGGCAACAGTTCTGATTAGACCGCTAGCCTGGGAACCTCCATATGCTGCGGGTGCGGCCCAAAAAAGACAAAAAGACAAAAAAAAAAAGAAAAAGAAAAAGAAAAATAGTAATTTGAAGATAGTAAATTATGATTTTTTTATCCTGAAGCACATATGCTGAATTTACCCCTTGAAAGTGGACTTCTCCAGATGTTATATAGGTGGCCAAACCCTTTGAAGCTATTAAAACTCTAACTTAACCACTCAAGTTGGATGAATTCACATACTCCCTATTGTACTGCCTTATAACTGTTTCATTACTAGCTTGAATCTCCAAGATCCTCTCAGCTCCTTAAAAGCAGAGATTTTTCTTACACATATTTCTAGTCACTGAACCTGACATTGTTATAAGCACATACTTCAATATGCACAATAAATATACTTTGAATTAAGACAGGATTTAAATCCACTTGTTGAAACTGAAAAGCCCCTAACAGTTTGTTCACTGTTAGGACACCAATAGTGTTGTGTTCTAAAATCTGTGTGTCCTGAAAAGAGAAAGGGAAAAGAAGTTTCCCAATGTAGCACTAACTAACTGCTTAAAATAGATCTAAATCATTTTAAAAGACTACCTTACTTATTTAGGAATTTGACTCTGGAGAACATTTGATTCACTTTAGTCACTCAAGGCTGTGTATTTGGTATAAAATAATTCTGAGTGGTTACTGTAACTTGTCAATGAATCCTCAGGGACTCAGGGAACAGATCTGTTGACAAATTACAGTAATGACTCAGAGACTCTTATACCAAAGATTACATATATATATATAATATAATATTACTCTGTTATATACATAAGTATATAATATTACTGTTATATATAAAACAGAGTAAAAGTAGAAGTATACAGATGTTAAGCAGAAAGGAATTGTGAAGATAAAGAGTAATCAATCAATTAAAGGCAAGGAAAAGGAGAAACAAAAATAGATAGAAATATAAAATTAACAAAAAATTAAAAATGAAACACAAAATGTGTACACATAAAAAAAATCAATGGATATAATCTATAGCTTTCAAATCAGATGGGAAAAAACTGTAGTATTTATGAGCAATAACTTACACAAAATGTGTAACAGAAAAATATAGGAAAGAGTCTAGTAAAGAAATGTGAAAATAAATAAAAGCAAGAGATGAAAGACAAATAGACTTTATAACAAAATACTTATTAGAAATAAACACAGCCGGAGTTCCCGTCATGGCTCAGTGGTTAACGAATCTGACTAGGAACCATGAGGTTGTGGGTTCGGTCCCTGCCCTTGCTCAGTGGGTTAACGATCCAGCGTTGCCGTAAGCTGTGGTGTAGGTTGCAGACGCGGCTTGGATCCCGTGTTGCGGTGGTTCTGGTGTAGGCCAGTGGCTACAGCTCCGATTCGACCCCTAGCCTGGAAACCTCCATATGCCGCAAGTGCGGCCCAAAGAAATAGCAAAAAGACAAAAAAAAAAAAGAAAGAAATAAACACAGCCTTTACATATTGGTAACCTAAATAATATAAATGTAAGCAAAATCTTATACCTGCATTCACTTCACAAAATATTCTCTACATATGCAAAGCAGAATCTGAAGTACTGCAAAAATAATTACACAATCCATAGAAAATCTAATAGATTTGTTTCAGAAAATATTCAATGAAGCTTAAAACTTAAGGATACAGGTAATTTGAGAAATATATGATCAGATGAATAGACATAGATTTCTACATTCAATAATTAGAATAGAAAATACTCAAATGCACACATGTCAGTTACAAAATGGAAGTCATAAAGAACAAAAGATAGAATAAAACAGACAGTAATCTTTCAAATTAAAAATGAGATATTAGTAAAGAAAGTACACCCTTAAATATATATGTTTCATGAAATCTAGCAGCTGTACACTTCAAAATACTTCATGGATCAAAGAAATGATCCATGAATGAGATATGGATTGAGGAGCTCCTAAAAGTTCTGGTGGCTGGGCTGAGGCAGAGCTGGCAGCGTGTGACCAGAGAGAGAGAGAGAGAGCGCGCGCGAGGGAATGAGAATGAAAGAGCTGCTATTAACATTAACATATAAGTCTTAATATATGTGGATGTAGTTTTCATTTCCTTGGGTAAATACCTAGGAGTAAAATCCCAGAGAAATGAAAATCAAAGCCACAATGAGGTATCACCAGTCAGAACAGCTATAATCACAATCCTACAAATAATAAATGCTGGAGAGGGTGTGGAGAAACAGAAACTCTCCTACATTGTTGATGGGAATGTAAATTGGTACAGCCACTAAAGAGAAGAGCATAGGGGTTCCTTAAAAAATGAAAAAATAGGGTTTCCATATGATCCTGCAATTAAACTCCTGGTCATATAATCAGAAAAGAAGATTCTAATTGGAAAAGATACATACACCCCAATGGTTACAGCAGCACTATTTACAATAGCCAAGACATGGAAGCAACTGACAGATGAATGCATAAAGAAAATGTACAGATTCTACAGCCAAAGACAAAGAAGAAGCCACAATGAGACAGTAAAGGGGCACTTTTATGATATAAACAATCCCATACCTTCCAGGCTGTGTGACACATAAGCTGGAAAAAGTTATATCACAGAGGCTCTCCCACAGGAGTGAAAGTCCTAAACCCCACATCAGATTCATCACCCTGGGGGTCTGGTACTGGGAAGAAGAGCCGCCAGAGCATGTAGTGTTGAAGGTAAGTGGGGGTTGAGCTCAGAAACTCCACAGGTCAGGGAGAAACATAAAATACACTCCTGGAGGGTACACACAAGGTTTCATGTGCACTGGGTCCCAGGGCAAAGAGGGACCCCATAAGAATCTGGGCCAGTCCTACCTGTGGATCTTGAAGGGTCTACAGGGAAATCAGGAGGCACCTGTGGCTCACTGTGGGGGAAGTACACTGGAGGCAGAAGTCCCAGGAAATAATCAACAGTGTGAGCTCCCCTGAAGGTCTCCATTTTGGAAAAATATGGCCTCACCCACCAGTGCTGAGAAGCTCCAGGGCAAACAGAAAACAAGGTGAGAACATAGTGCCATCTATCAGTAGACAGGCTGCCTAAAGTCCTTCCAGGCACACAGAAGAGAGTGCTCAATATATCTGAAGTGATGAAAGGGAAAAAATTACAAGGAAAAATATTCTGTACCCAGCAAGGCTCTCATTCAGATTTGACAGAGAAATCGAAAGTTTCATAGACAAGCAAAAGCTTAGCAAATTCAGCACCACCAAACTAGCTTTACAACAAATGCTAGAGGAAATTCTCCAAACAGAAAAGAAAAAGCCACAACTTGGAACAAGAAAAGTAAAAATGAGAAGACTCACCAGTAAAGGCAAATAAATAGTAAAGGTAGGAAATCATCCACACACAAATATGATACCAAACCAGCAATCTTGAGAAGAGGGGACTACAAATGCAGGATATTGGAAACACATTTGAAATTAAGAGACCAGCAAATTATAACAATCTTGATATATCAACCTTCATGGTAACCAAAAACCAAAAATCTACAACAGATACACAAACACATAGTCATCAAACCACAACAGAAGACAACAATGAAGAAAAAAGACCAACAAAACCAATCCAAAACAATTAACAAAATACTGATGAGAACATACTTAGCAATAACTAACTTAAATGTAAATGGTTTAAATGCTCCAATCAAAAAACATAAACTGGCTGGAAGGACACAAAAACAAGACACATACAACAACAAATGCTATCTACAAGAAACTTACTTCAGTTCTAGGGACACAAACAGTCTGAAAGTGAGGGGATAGAAAAAGTTATTCCATGCAAATGGAAATTGAAAGAAAGGTGGAGTAGCAAAACTCATACCAGAAAAACAGAGTTTAAAAAGTCTGCTATAAAAGACAAAGAAGGACACTACATAATGATCCTAGGATAATCCAAAAAGATATAGGAATTGCAAATATATATGCATCCAGCATAGCTGTACCTCAATACATAAGGAAAACACTATCAGCCATAGACAATAACACAATAATAATGGGGGATTTTAACACCTCATTAACGTAATGGAGATATCATTCAAACAGAAAAGCAATAAAGCCTTAAATGGCATATTGCACCAGGTAGAATTAATTGATATTTATAGAACATTCTTATCAAAAGCAGCAGAATATACATTCTTCTAATGTGCTATGGAACATTCTCCAGGATAGATCACATTCTGGGCAACAAGTCAAGCCTTAGTAAATTTAAGAAAACTGAAATCATATCAAGCATCTTTTTCAACTACAATGCTATAAGACTATAAATCAAAAAGTAAAAAAAAAAAACTGCAAAAACACAAACAAGTAGAGACTAAACAATATGCTACTAAACAACCAATGGATTATTGAAGAAATAAAATAGGAAATAAAAAAATAATACCTAGAGACAAATGAAAATGAAAACACAATGATAAAAGAACCAACAAAATGGAGAATAAGCAGCTCTAAGAGGGAATTGTATAGCAATACAAGCTTATCTGAGGAAACAGGAAAATCTCAAATAAACAATGTAACATTACATCCAAAGCAGGCAGAGAAAGAAAAAACAAAACTCAAAGTCTGTAGAAGGAAAGAGATCATAAAGATCAGGGCAGATATAAGTGAAATACATTTGAAGAAAACAATAGAAAATATCAATGAAACTAGAACATAATTCTTTGTAAAGGTTAACAAAATCAATAAACTCTTAACTGGACTCATCAAGAATAAAAAGGAGAGGGCTCAAATCAATAAAATTAGGAATGAAAAAGGAGAAATTACAATGTACATCACAGAAATACAAAGGATCATAAGAGACTACTACAAGAACTATATGCCATAAAATGGACAACTTAGAAGAATTGGACAAATG
The DNA here is from genome assembly GCF_016906955.1 of Phacochoerus africanus. Lineage (NCBI taxonomy): Eukaryota > Metazoa > Chordata > Mammalia > Artiodactyla > Suidae > Phacochoerus > Phacochoerus africanus. The sequence goes on along the minus strand of NC_062544.1, from coordinate 185,910,867 downwards.
CTTAGAGAGTTGCAATCTTTGAGGAATAAACCAGGAAGAAGCAGAAAAGATGAATGGACCAATCACAAGCACTGAATTTGAAAATGTTACTTTAAAACTTCCAAAAAACAAAAGTTCATAACTGGATGGCTTCACAGGTGAATACTATCAAACATTTAGTGAAGCATTAACACTTATCCTTCTTAAACTACTCCCAAGAAATACAGAAGAAAGAACACTCCCAAACACATTCCATGAGCCCACCATCACCCTAATACCAAAACTAGACAAAGATACCACAACAAAAAAGAAAACTATAGGCCAATATCACTGATGAATATAGATGCAAAAATCCTCAGCAAAATACTAGCAAATCAAATCCAACAATATATTAAAAGAATCATACACCATTGATCAAGTGGCATTTACCCAAGGGATGCAAGGGATTTTCAATATGCACAAATCACTCCATTTGATACACTACATTAACAAACTGAAGATTAAAAAACATATAATTATATCAATAGATGCAGCAAAAGTTTTTGACAAAATCCAACATCCTTTTATTATAAAAACTCTCCAGGAAGTGTGCATAGCAAAAACCTACCATAAAATAATAAAGTCCATAAATGACAAACCCACAGCTAACACCATTCTTAATGGTAAAAAGTTGAAGGCATCTCCTCTTAGATCAGGAAAAGGACAAGGATGTCCACTCTCACCATTTTTATTCAACATGGTTTTGCAATTTCTAGCCATGGCAATCAGAGAAGAAAAAGAAATAAAATAGGAGTTCCCGTCGTGGCGCAGTGGTTAACGAATCCGACTAGGAAACATGAGGCTGCGAGTTCGGTCCCTGCCCTTGCTCAGTGCGTTAACGATCCGGCGTTGCCGTGAGCTGTGGTGTAGGTTGCAGACATGGCTCGGATCCTGCGTTGCTGTGGCTCTGGCGTAGGCCAGTGGCTGCAGCTCCGATTCGACCCCTAGCCTGGGAACCTCCATATGCCACGGGAGCGGCCCAAGGAAATAGCAAAAAGACAAAAAAAAAAAAAAGAAATAAAATAATCTAAATTGGAAAAGAGATAAAACTAAAGCAGTTTGCAGATGACATGATACTACACACACATCATACTAAGTATGCTATCTGAAAACTATTTAAAGCTCAACAATGAATTCAGTAAAGTTGTAAGATACAAAAGTAATAGATAGAAATCTCTTGCATTTCTAGGAGTTCCCTTCATGGCTCAGTGGTTAACGAATCCAACTAGGTACCATGGGGTTGCGGGTATGATCCCTGGCCTTGCTCAGTGGGTTAAGGATCTGGCGTTGCTGTGAGCTGTGGTGTAGGTTGCAGACGAGGCTCGAATACCACGTTGCTGTGGCTCTGGTGCAGGCCGGTGGCTACAGCTCCGATTGGACCCCTAGCCTTGGAACCTCCATATGCCATGGGAGCAGCCCCAGGAAAGGCAAAACACAACAAAACAAAAAACAAACAAACAAAAAATCTCTTGCATTTCTATACACGAACAATGAAAGTGAGAAAGAGAAATTGAATTACCATAGCAACGAAAAGAATAAAATATCTAGGAATTAACCTTCCTAAGGCAAAAAACCTGTACTCTGAAAAATTATGACACTGATGAAAGAAGTCAGAGATGACACAGATAGAAAGATGTAACATGCACTTGGATTGGAAGACTCTACATTGTCAAAATAACTATACTACCCAAGGCAATCTACACATTCAACACCATCCTTATCATATCACCAATGGAATTTTTCACAGAACTAGAATAAAAATATTTTAAATTTTTATGGAAACACAAAAGACTCCAAATAGCCAAAGCAATCCTGAGAAAGAAAAATGAAGCTGGAGGAATCAGGCTACCTAAACTCACATTATACTGCAATGCTATTACAGTCATCAAAACAGTATAGCACTGGCTCAAAATCAGAAATTAGATAAATGGAATAGGATAGAAAGCCCAGAGATAAACCCAGGCAATTATGCTCAACTGATCCATGACAAAGGAGGCACAGATACACAATCGAGGATAGACAATCTCCTCAGTAAGTATTCCTGGGAAAACGGTACAGCTATATGTAAAAGAAATTAGAGCATGTATACATATATGAAATTAGAACATTCTATAACATCATACACAAATATAAACTCAAAATAGATTAAGGACCTAAATACAAACTGGATGCTATAAAACCCTTAGAGGAAATTATAGGTAGAACACTCTCTGACACAAACTGCAGAAATATCTTTTTGGATCCACGCCTAGAGTAAAGAAATTAAAAACAAAACTAAACCAATACCCTAATTAAACATAAAAGCTTTAGAATAGCAAAGGAAACCATAAGTAAAATGAAAAAACCAACAGAGTGGGAGAAAATATTTGCAAATAAAGTGACTGAGCAGGAATTAATCTCCAAAATATACAAACACCTCATCCAGCTCAATATATAACAAACAACCCAATCAAAAATGGGCAGAAGATCTAAACAGACATTTCTCCAAAGAAGACATACTGATGGCCAAAATCACACATGGAAAGATGGTCATCAATAATTATTAGGGAAATGCAAATCAAAACTAAAATGAGGTATCATCTCACATTAGTCAGAAAGGCCATCATCAAAAAAGACTACAAACATTAAATGCTATAGAGGGTATGGAGAAAAGGGAACACTTTTACACTTTTGGTGGAAATGTAAATTGGTACAACCACTGCAGAAAACAGTACCAGTATGGAGGTACTTCAGAAAACTAAAAGTAGAAATACCACATAATCCAGCAACCCCACTCCTGGGCATATACCTGGGGAAAACCATAATTGGAAAAGAAACATGCACCCCAATGTTCATTGCCGCCTTTACCTTAGCCCCACCCATCTGCTACCAAACTCACCCACCCCTTTGTGAACCCAGTAAGTCATTCAATCTCTCAATGCCTCAGAGCCCCAGTTTTCTCATCTATAAAACAGATAAATATAGGGAAATCACTGAGGGCAGGCTCTGGCCCTTATCACTGTGGTCTCAATCACTACTGCTTACTTCAGGAGCTATAAAACATTGAAGAGAAACCACTGAAACACACCTAGCTCAGGCCTCAACACACTATGTGCAGTGTGAGGTCAACACTTTGGCTTGTTAAAACATACTATCAACACAACCCCTAGGAAAACATCCAAAAAAATATATACACACAAAAAAATGAGAAGGAAATCAGAATACTACCAAAAGTCAACATGAAAGCAGTGATGGAGAAAATAAGGAACAAAAAGTGTAAGATATACAGAAAACAAATAGTAAAATGGTAGAAGTACTTCTTTATCAATAATCACTTTAAAAGTAAGTGGATTAATTGGGGACACCTGTATCTACCTGAAGGTAGCTTTTGAGAACAGCTCTTGGGTCAAACCAGCAAGAGCCTGTAGACCCTTAGGTTCCTAACCAGACCATGCTTTCCTGCACCGTCTTCCAATGGGAAGCACACACCATGTCTTGAGGGTGCTGCCTACGCTCAGGATAAGCCATGAGAAGTGTTGGTTGTAGATTTTGAGTAGCAAGCCAATAGGCTGTGGTCAAAGAAAAATTTAGTGGAGCAGCACCTATAGTGGATTGATGGTTCCCAGGATGCATGGGGACCACTTGGAAGAACCTGATGAACATGAAGCCTGCCACACTGAGGAAGGGGGTGTCTAGGTGCTATTCCTGACACCCCACCCCACCCCACCCCACCACTGAAAGTGGGGTGGGATCCAGCCTTGGTAAGAAGAGCTGACAAAAGTGACCTCCCGGTGTAAGCTGACATTGGGTTGGGATGTAGGTGGGTGCCAAGCAGCTGAGAGAAATGGCACACTACCCCTGGTCTTTCTGGGGCCTGGATGGTCCTATACCCTACCCTAACCACCCAGGGGCCTGTGCCATTTTTCCCTTAGGGTATGTCTTGTCACATTACTTGGAGGGGCTGCCACAGAACAAAGGTGGGTAGGTGGTAAGTCCTCCCCGTCCCTGCCTCAACTGGGTGGTACAGTCGTCCTTGTACTCTCTCCAGGCAGGGGCTGTGAAAGGGTTGGGGGGTGGGTGCAGATTTGTGGAGGGACAGCTGAGGCCATTGCCTCTTCTTCCGTGCTAGGACAGCAGTGATTCAAAGTGCCCAAAGGCCCCAGACCCTGACTGCCAGAGAGGAAACAACTACCTCTTCTACATACCTGACTCTGCCCATTCTGTTCAGGCAGCTCTCCATGATGCTGTTGCTGATGCTGGTGCAGTTGAGCTCGCTTCATTCTGAAAGCTATGAAGAACTGGAGCCTTTCCAGGAGAAGTCGTGCCTGGAGCAGCTGAGCCCGGCCAAGCTGCTGAACAGGAATAGGGGCCGCAGGGACCACTGATTCCAGGTATCAAGGAGAGGCCAGCAATGCCGCTTGGAAGTCAAGGAGAGCTGGCCACGGACAAACCCTGCTCTCCATGCGGGGAACCAAATGTGGGAAGTTTGGGCGTGAAGGGGCTGTCTTTTCAGGGGAGTTAGTCTTGGACGTGATTCCAAAGCCCTTCCGTGAAAGGACTAGAAACTAAGGCATTCGCCCACCACTCCGCCACCTGGCTCTTTTGGCGCATGCGTATCCTTCCGCGGACAATCCCGGAAACTGAGCAGCACAGGTGCCGGCCAGGCTGTGGAGTGGAGAACGGGACTTCTCAGAGGCAAGGAAATCTCTGTCCCTTTTCTGTCCCTCTCCTCATTTTCCTAATTGTTTCTTCAGAAGGCTAAAAGTTCTTAGTGTTGGCAAAGTCTAATTCATCACTTTTTCAAGTTTTGTGTATTTCATTTGCTATCAAGAAATGTTTGCTGGAGTTCCCGCCTTGGCGCAGTGGTTAACGAATCCGACTAGGAACCATGAGGTTGCGGGTTCGGTCCCTGCCCTTGCTCAGTGGGTTAACGATCCGGCGTTGCCGTGAGCTGTGGTGTAGGTTGCAGACGCGGCTCGGATCCCGCGTTGCTGTGGCTCTGGCGTAGGCCAGTGGCTACAGCTCCGATTCAACCCCTAGCCTGGGAACCTCCGTATGTCGCGAGAGCGGCCCAAGAAATAGCAACAACAACAACAAAAAAGAAATGTTTGCTAACCAAAGGTCCTACATATTTTCCTAAATTCTTTTAAAGAATTTTCTGATTTCTAACGTTTTAATATAAAAGTCTCTATAATCCATTTGAAATTAGTTTGTACATATGCGATGATGATGTAGGAGTGAAGGTCATTTTTTTTTCCCCAGTGAGTATACAGTTACTAGGTATTTTCTTTTGGAAAGACCTTACTTTACCCAGTGAATTACCTTGGCATTTTCATAAAAATAAATTGAATCCCTATATTTGTGGGTCAACATGTAGACCCAATGGAGGCACTCCTTTTATTCTAATGATATAGATAGATATCTAGTATCTATGGTTATGGCAATACTATACTGTCCTGACCACAGTGGCTTTATAGTATAACAAAAATGTACTGCAAGTCCTTAAATTTTTCTTTCATTTTAAAATTTATGTTGGCTTTTATAATGTCATATATATAAAATGTCATATATTTAATGTCATATGTATAAAAAGAATACATCTTTGCTAAAATATTCCTATTTTATTTTAATGATACTATGAATGGTTAAAAGCTATTAAAAATAATATTTTGGACTACTCACTTTACTATATGCAAAAATTAATTATTGCAAATTGATTTCCTATTCTACACATTTGCTAAATCTACTTAATCTAGTAATTATGTAATTTTTTTAGTATTTTCTACATGTACAGTAATGCATTTTGAAAATAGTTTTTTAAGGAGGACTTCCCTTCATGGCGCAGAGGAAACAAATCCGACTAGGAATCTCGAAGTGAGGGTTTGATCCCTGGCTTCGCTCAGTGGGTTAAGAATCTGGCGTTGCCCTGAGCTGAGGTGTAGGTCACAGTCGTGGCTCGGATCTGGGGTTGCTGTGGCTCTGGTGTAAACCCGCAGGAACAGCTCGGAATAGATCCCTAGCCTGGAAACCTCCATATGCTGCGGGTGCGGCCCTAAATGGACAAAAGATAAAAAAAAAAAAAAAAGAAAATAGTTTTTTAAAAATTCTTTTTCGGTAAGTTTACCTTTTTACCTTTTATTTATTTATTTTTGCATCGTTCTTCTGTCATTGAAACATATTTATATTAGCTTCCTTGAAGCCTTTTACTGCTGAATTCAAAATCTGTGTCTTCTTGAGGTGAAATTTTTATTTATTAGCTTTCCCCCTGAAAATAAGGCACAGTTATCTGTTTTTTGCATATCAAGTAATTTTTGGTTATAATTTTCTTATTAGCATATAGTCACCATATAACTTTATGTAAGTTTAATGTGTGTGCAGTATTTTGATTTAATACATTTATATATTGCAATGCAAATATCACCAAAGTGTTAGCTAACTCTATCAAGTCACATAATTATAATTTTTTTTGTGGTGAGAACAATTAAAATCTAGTCTCGGAAACTTTGAATTTTTTTTTTTGTTTGTTTTGGCTTTTTAGGGCCATCTCTGCAGCCTGCGGAGGTTTCACACTAGGCTAGGGGTCTAATCAGGGCTACAGCTGCTGGCCTAGGCCACAGCAACACAGGATCCCAGCCGCGTCTGCACCCTACACCACAGCTCACAGCTATGGGGGATCCTTAACCCACTGATGGAGGCCAGGGACTGAACCCAAACCTTGTGGTTCCTAGTTGGATTCATTTCCTCTATGCCAAGTTGGAAACTCCAGAAACTTTGAAGTTTATAACACAGTGTTAACTATAATTACTGTGCTGTATGCATTGCATCTTTAGGATGTCTTTAGCTACTGTTTGCAACAGATATGTGGTTTAAGGGTAGTGATTTCAGTTTAAAATTGAATTTTGGTTGGGCATTTTGTGTAGTTGGTTGCTGCATTTGGTAATCAATAAACTCACCTGTATAGCTATTTAAAGTTTACCTGCACAGTTGCTGTTGTTGCTGTTCCTGCCTGACTCTATGAATCTTTCCTATATACAAGTAGTTTAGTTTCTGAGTTATATGATGTTACTTTAATTATTCACATGTTGGATTCTTATTCCCAATGATTGATAATGATAATATTCTGTCTCTAATAATGTTAATTGCTTTGTCCTTTCTTTTCCATTTAAAGAGCTTTTCTTCAAACTTGTTCAACAACTGTTGAGTTGCTCTAGTGGTTTTTTGCATTTTTGGTTTCTGTGTGTCTGTCGATTGGATTAATTCTGCTCTTTATTCTTTTTAGTGTACGTTTGAATAGACCTGCCATTCCTATAACATTTTCTTATTTCTTCTATTGAATATGTGATATTTTCTTACTTTTTAATATTTGCCAACTTTCTCATGGTGGATTTAGATGTTATGCATTGAAGCCATATATTCTTAGTTTTTATTAAAAAAAACTGCAAAGATTATCCAAAAATAGAGAGTACTTATGGTTCAACTTTCCGCCTCCTTACAGAGCTTTTAAATTTGTTTTTCAACTCACCTGCTAGAAATGAATTCAAGAAATCCCAAATTTATAGCACAATTCCTTTATTTTAGCCCTTTATTATTTTTCTTTTCTGCTGGCATTTTCCTTTTATTCTCTTTGCCTGGCTTTCAAGTTCTTAAAGCTTTTGTGGCACATACAGCCATAATTATCTGCTACTTAATGAGTAGACATCTCTACATGTACAAGGTCAGCTCCTAATTTCAGCTTGTGACTTTTGATATTTACAGCTACCTACCCTACTTTAAAAATAAGTGTGAATTTGGAGAATATGGAATTTCAGAGGTTGATGGGAAGGGCCATCTTAACTTTCAAGTCAGTTCTGTGAGGAAGTAAATATTTGCTGTCTTCTCTGAGCATCCTATGCCCCAAGTTTCTGGGTCAGTAGAGGTGGGTGGTAGATATAAGAATAAAACAACTTCCTTTTTCTTTGATGTTCTCTCATGAAGCAATTGTGGCACGTGCTCTCAGTTCAAGTTCAGCTTAGGTTTCTCAGCTTTAGATGCTTTAGCTGATCATTTATAAGAGATTCCCCCTTCATTCTCTCAATTTGTTTTCAAGTACATTTGAATAGACTTGCCATTCCCATAACATTTTTCTTTTTCCAAGCTGCTGAGAGTTTTCATTTTTCTCTATATCCATGCATAGCAAATGTGGAAACTACACTGGTGGATGCTCAGCCATGTGTCATTTTGATCTGGATGTGCCTAGAGATACTTTTGAAAGCTTTATCATGATTGAACCCCATCCGTTCCCTTTGACAGAAAAACCTCCTTGATTTTCTTTTGTGAGGTTTTGTGGAGAAGCTGAGCTATAAATCCTTCATCCTCTTCTTGTTCTTTCATAAGCCACTTCTACTTTCCAGTAAAACTTTGATTTCAGAGCTTTTGAAGTATATTTCCAAAAGTCTTGCATCCAAAAAATATTATAAAAACTGGACTCATGCTTATGACAAGATTTCCAATAATTTATAACACTTAAAGCAATGACATTATGCCTCAGTGTATTCTGTTGTGTTATGGAAGAAGGGGTATAAATTAAAGATATAACTTACTGTGACTTTTTAAAAATTAAGTAGTAGGTAAAGAGGAATTAATATTTTTAGTAATTATTACATTCATTTCTGTGTTCTTTGCAAGGTTTTAGATTTAATTAAAAATGGGTAGTGTTTCCTTATCGGTGATTCATCTGTGCTAGCAATAAATAATTATCAAATAATTATTAGTATGGTGTTCTAATTTTAAATAAGCAATTAGTATCAATATATTCAGTGTTTTGGAAATATATAACCAATTTAAATATTGATACTTATAAATGCAGATTAAAATATATCTTTTACCTTTGTTTCTTAGAACTTCCTGTAAGATATGATGGAAAGGGTCAGGAGGCCTACAGTCTCATTTAGTTTTCTTCAAATATTGCTTGTGTGAGTCTGAACAAGTATCTTTATTTCTCTAATACAAATTCTTGAGTTTAAAATGCTGATAGATTACTGGCATTGCCTTTTTCACTAGGTAATAGGAGACTTTGAGAGCAGGAACCAATTGTTCTCAGATTTAACATAAATGCTGAATAGTTTTCTTGCACATAAACTTGAGTTTATAAACATTCATATAGTTGAATGACCTTAAGCAGATAGTTTAACTTTTTTGTCTCAGTTTGAACATTTATAAAATTGAGATTATAATGCCCAGGGAAAAAGTTAAATTGTATTTTTTTATGTTATTATTATTATTATATTATTATTTAAACTTGTTGGTCATAGTATTCATTTGCTTCTACTACCATATGTATTCAGCACTGTGCTCAGATATACAATAAGTATTTTTTGAAAAAAAAGTAGAAATTTGCTGATATGTTTCTTTAGCTATATTTTACATAATTACTTATTGAAAGGTGTCTACACTGATCTAGTAGACTCCTAAAGATGAATTACACTTCAAAGACATTTATAGTTAGAACTGATCTTACATTTCAATTAAAATTGAGTTGTGGATAAAATATTTAAAACAAGAAGTGGATGGCATTAAATTTCACTTTGGGTAGTAACCAAATTAAGCACTACATTGAAGTAAAAGTAATACTCTAATTACTGTGGAATCGCTGTAATCACTTGGTGACACTCTTGCTATTGCATTTTCATCAGGCATGACCTTCCATTCTGCAAAGTCTTCAAAATACTGAATGAACTGGCCATTTATTGATTATACCTTCATACTAATGCAGTGTAACATTTCACATCCAATTAGGACACTTATTACTTTGAAGAATAAAGTGACAGAATGAATCCCACTGGGCTGTTAAAAGTGAAGAACACTACACAAAGTATTGGATTATTTGACATTAAATGAGTACATGTTTTATTGGTCACACCAACTTTTCTTTTTCAGAGTTTTAAAATATATGTTAAATAGGCAATGCGAAGAGCCTTAATAGAAAGTTACTTAGTAAAAAGTGAACCTCAGAAGAGATTACTGTGTTAGGAATCATGATGTCTGATTTAGACTTTGCTACTGGTGAAATGTTTTCTTAAGAAATAATTCACCGCCTGTACAACATAAATTGAACAACATTGTAAATCAACTGTACTTTAATTTAAAAAGCAAAAAGAAATAATAATTCACCCCTATGACCTTTAGTGTCTGAGTCAAATGAAGAGAATTGACTGTAAGTTGAATGATTCCAAATTAAAACTTTTGTAATAGAAGTATCAATGACATCTATTATATATGTATATATATATATGTTTTTATGTCTTTGTTTATAGGTAATTGTATGAATCTACTTATCATATGTATCCTTATATTTATGTACCTAGATATAGATATGTTTGTATTTCTATTTGTGTGCATAGATGTGATATAGCTTAACAATGTTTAATATGGAGTATCTGCATTATTCTATCATTTTTGAAACATAATAGTTTTTTCTCCACAATAACCATTTTAAGGATAACAGTGAATGACAAATCTTTAATTTATAATATATGGAGTCTCAAAAAATGATCAGTGGTTGATTTGGAAAATATGTTTGAATGTTGTTAAACAAAAATTATCTTATAATTTAAAAACTCAAAACAAACCATCTGATTTAATCAAACTCGATGGATGTGAAACTCTCCATCTAATATACCGTATTATTAAGTAGATAAAGACTATTATATAGATAATAGTTGGTTTTTGTGTGTGTGTGTTTCAACATGTGCTTCAGTCATTTCTTAGCAAAGGATCTTTTACTTCAAGTAATCTTAGCTATAACATAACAATTATATTTTTCTATTCATAATTAATGATGTATTGTATTAATAGAACACCTGTGAGTAAACCTAATGCAGTACAGAACCTCTAAGACTGTAGGCATCAGAAAGTGCTGATTTCTGTGAAACGTTTTAAAAGAACACTTTATACAAGAGAGACGACAAATACATGGATCCATAATTTATGAACTAAAACTCCAGTGTGATGGTTTCTAGACATTAATAGCATGTAGCTGAAAATTATAGTCTCTGTTCTTAATTCGGTAGCTGGTTATCTTTATACTTTTTTCAGGGCCCCAGATTTTTTTCTGGGAGTCTCTGCTGTGGCACCACAGGATTGGTGGTGTCTCTGGAGCACTGGGACACAGGTTCGATCCCTGGCCCAGCAGAGTGGGTTAAAGGGTATGGCATTGCCACAGCTGTGGTGTAGGTTGCAACTATGGCTCAGATGTGATCCCTGCCTGGGAACTCCATATGCTGCAAGCGGCCAAAAAAAGAAAAAAAAAATTATTATCCTCAATTAGCTTCATATCTTGATTTAGAGATAAAATGATGGAACTTAAAATATTAGTTAATACAAATGGCCAATATATTTTGGAGAAACTGGTCTGCCACAAACTTTATTATACTTAGGGAATGCCTAAGAATATTAAAAATGCAGATTTCTTATTTAGGAAGTTTAAGTGATCTAACAAGCCATCCAGATGATGACAAAGCAATTGGTCCCTGGCCCCTCACTGTGGCTAGCAAAGTATATGCTTTAAATGATAGTGTAGTGTAGATTGAAGAGGTTTACAATAAAGAGAAAATTAATAGTCATTAAGAATTTCTAAGAAAGAAATTGTGTCCTCTTGAAGAAAGGGCATGTAATGTTATAGCAAATGTAAGCAGGAATATTCTCCAAAGAGACTGATGACCATTTATCACCTAACTGTAGGTGATAAATGGTCATCAGTAAGAAGAAAGACATCTTTCAAGGGCTGTTTGTTATAGAGTCTAGGGGGAAAACTAGCATGAAGAGACTCAGAATGCTGTCGTAATTGCCCTCTTACAGTGGGATTATACAGAAACACTGTGATTACGATAAGGACTTGGTGCTGGTCTGAGGCTGTGTCACAGGAAGTCCATGAGTTTTCAGATCCAATCCATGTCTATTTCACCTATTTTTGAGTGTATAATTGGAATAGATAAGGTTAGCAAAACACTAACATTGGATCCTCTGACCTATGCAGTAAGAATGATCAATGGGGAAATGGCAAATGGAAGTCCTTAAAGCCTTCCTTCTTTGTCAAATTAATAAAACTGAAGGAGCATTGTATCACAGATGCAATGACAGAAATTAGCTCATAATATACAGGTTTAAAGAATACAGCACTGATGGTGTCTTTTTACTTTATATTTGCTTTTATTTTATCAGAATTACTTATGTAAAACCCAGATAAATTATGGCAGAAGGTAATTATCTTAAATTTAAAAAGAAGCTGTGATTCCAAATTGCCCTGCCTCACTTGATAGGATATCTTTTCTAGAATATACTATCACAACCTCTGGCAATTGAAATTCAGCTATTGATCTGGTGAATTCCTTCTTTTCAGTCCTGTAAGGAAAGAACATTAAATTGTAGTTATTTTTAGTTTTGCCATGGGTCAGAGTTAACTCTCCTATTCTCTGTCATTATATAGTCCAAATACATTTTTCTCATGTTGACGTTTGACAACATATACTGGTGCACTACTTTGGTGACATCATGTTAATAAGACTTGACAATCAGCAAATATTCCAATAAAAACAAAGTTTTACTGTGTAACACAGTAAACTATATTCAATATCCTGTGATAAACCATAATTGAAGAGAATATTAAAAAGATAATGTATGTATATATATATGTACATATATACATATATATATAATAACTTTGCTATAGGAGAAATTAACACAACATTGGTAATCAAGTATACTTCAATGAAAACTATGATTAAATACACAGCAAATATTCCAGATATACCGGTAAGACAGCTACATAAACTGAGAAAAGACTCTGCCTTTCTCAGTAGTTGGAAGATAAACTCTCCAGCTATGTTTTATGATCAGTGAAATATTTAGGATGTGAGCCTGCTGACATAACTCATCTAAAAAACAAGGACAATATATTTCATCCTGAAACTCCAACAATTAAAAGATGCACAATATTTGATCAGCTTCTTTTGAGTTTTGGAAAGATCATGTACTAGTCCTCTGATCTTTTTGCCATTTGAATCACAAGATTGTTATTTTTGACAAGGCTCTGCAGCAGGTCCAGGCTATAGTTCAAGCCACGTGAGGTTCATGGTAGGGTATGCAGACCTTAAAGTTCTGGAGCAAGGCCACCTCCCACTAGGCTGACTGTGTATGTAGCCTCTTCAAAACCATTTTTAAAAAATGTTTGGTAAATCATGAATAATGTTGGATAAAGAATAGAGCAACCATATCACTGTTAGTGATACTCTGTGTCCCTTTCCTTGGTTGGAGCAAATTACCTACAGAGCATAGTTCTCAGAGCCCTTCACATTAAGAGGACTCTGCCTTTCTCAGAAGTTATTTTAAAGTCGTCATGTGTTCATTCATATGTCTGAGGACCTCATATAAATCTAATAGGTTAAAATTATCTTTCAAATGTACAGTACTACATGGTTTTCTCCAAATGGGTCTTTTCATAAGGGTACACTCCAGGAACCCAAATAACATTTTATGTAATAGAGTCTTAACATTCAGTATTATTTATAACAATAAATTCTGCTTTAATAATAATCTTGGTGCTAGTATTATAATATTTTCTTGATTAACATTGAACTTTTCAATCTGTAGAATGGCATGCTAGGGATAGTCATTTTCCAATTAATATTTGAGTATGTTATTAGAGACTTAACACTAGAACACTAATAAAGATATTACCATCCAACAATGTTATGATAAGGATTTAGAAAAAATAAATATGTATTTGAAAATTTAGGCAGACGTGGTATATCCAAGGAGAATATCCAAGGAATAACAAGATTTCTTCCACTGACATAAATGATATTTTTCAAAGAAAGAAAGAATGAGAGAATGAATGAAAACATCTGAAATAAGAATGAAGGCTTGGACACTTGTTCCATTTCTGCCATTTACTTTAGTCTTGGGCAAGCCACGTCACCTCTTATGTCTTACAGGGTTTTATGTTTTAATGAGAAACTATGCATAAAGATTTTTTTAATAATTAAACTTAACAGTATTAAAGATACATTTTAAAAGTGATATAGTTGTCACAACCCCAAACAAGGTATGTAGGTGTGTGTGTCTGTGTGTGTCTATTCACATTTTTACCATTAGAATATAAATCTTTCATAATTTAAATAAATCCCATAATTCCATTTTTAATTTTTGAGATGATTTATAGACTAATATATACAAAACAAACCAGGTACTTTGACCAGCTTAGAGTTGGAAGAGTGGTGAATAAAGATTAGAAAATGAAGAGGTGAGGGGTTATTCTAAAATAGCACTTTTCAGAGTTCCCATTGTGGCTCAGCAGGTTAAGAACCTGACTAGTATCCAAGAGGATGTGGGTTTGATCCCTGGGTTAAGGATCCAGGATTTCCATGAGCTGTGGTGTAGGTCTCACATGTAGTTTGGCTCTGTCATTGCTGTGGCTGTAGTGTAGGCCGGCAGCTACAGTTCCGATTTGACCCAACCTGGGAGCTTCCAGAGGCTGCAGGTGCACACCTAAAAAGGAAAAAGAAAAATAAGTAAATAAAATACAATTTCATGGTGTTCTCATTGTGGCTTAGTTTGTTAAGGACCTGATACTGTCTCTGTGAGGGTGCAGGTTCAATCCCTGGCTTTGCTCAGTGGGTTAAGGATCTGGCATTGCCAGCATCTGCAGCATAGGTCACAGGTGTGGCTCAGATCCAGTGTTGCTGTAGACCACAGCTACAGCTCCACTTTCACCCCTAGCTCCCGAACTTCCATATTGCCACAGGGGTGGCCGTAAAAGAAAGAAATCACTTTGTGTTTCAATGATTTCTTTGAATATGAGTTAATCTCCATAATTTTCATATATTATAAAACTAAAAGAAAACTAATTTTCTGTTATCACATTTGATTGAAATACCAGCAAAAACCAAAACCAATAGAGTGTTTACATATCATTATCAAGTTAACATTAATTACTTCACACTCGGGTAATTTCTTCCTATAGGCTTGGGTGAACAACATAATAATCTTCAGAGAAAATGGACAAAGCTTTGTAGTGAAGCAATCTGATTTTAAAGTTTCTCTCCCATCTCTTTTACTTTTCAGTTATTTAATAAGGAACTAGTTATTGAACCAATATTCAAATGCAAAATAAACAATGAATAAATATTCACTTACTTGCTTATTTTCAGTTACTTTTGCACAGACATCTGTTACTAGAGCCTTGTAATGTTTTCACTGAAGTACCTACCTAAGGTACTTCTATTAACTGGAATCTATGAAAAATCAGATAATACATGAGCTCTTTATTTAGAATAAATGTAGTGGATGTCCAATTATCTTTTTTATTTGCTATTCCTTAGCTCTTAGAGTTGATAAAAAATAAAGACAACATGTCAAACATCACTGGCTTTAATTAGAACTGAAAATACTATTAAACACTGGGCTTTTATTTTCTTCGATTTCATTATGCCATATACTTTATCTGATTGGAAAATGAAGCAAGATTTTGATGAAATTTCTTTAAATAAAGGGCAGATGAAAGGTATCAATCAAATAGTCCCAAAACTATAGATGTTGGTGAGCTGGGAGATATTATATCTTTGGGCACTTTAATTGAGAGTGCCTGATTATGTATGATAGTTACACTTAGCTTGGAAAGTTTTGATATTACCATTCTAAACATAACAGATACACACATATAAATGTATATTCATGTTCAAATCTATGCACATATGCATAAGTTTATATTTAAATATTTTATCTGAGTGGTCCCTTAATCATATTTGCTGATAAAGAAATAACCTGTAAAAATAGAATACAGTGCTTATGAGTATGTTTAAAAGCTCTTTGGTTATATGGCATTTACATTCTGAATATTCCAAAATATCCTGCGTGAAGCATACAGTACTTTTTTCATGTATACATTCAGTATTATTTTTAATAGGTAAATGACTGTTCCCTGCATTCATTCTTTTCTAAATTCTGGAGTATGTCGGTAGGGTAAGAATGCTCCATTTTAGATGCTAATTTAGTTACAGAACTTCAAGCTGTAACTTTGCAGATTGATTCCTTTTGTTATCTAGACGAAAGACTTTTTACTGTAATATTAGCCCCACAATTAGTTGGAATATTTTCTTTTTTAAATATTGCATGGAATTTTACTTCATATCTAATGTATATAGAATGTCTAGATAATTCCTTCTGATGCAAAAATTAAGTTTTTAATAATTATAAACTTTAGCTATTTCACATTGATGTCACATCATCTCTTCTCAGTAAGTATATTATTTATATATCTTAATATTAAACATGCTCAGCAACTTATATTTTAATGAAGAAGATTATGTTATTTTTTACCCATTCTTTACATGTAATATACAATCAATTGTCTATAATTGAATATTTTCCAACCAATTTTTGCACTTATGGTAGTTATCTAGGAATATATAATGCCAGTGGTAAATCTTTCTAGTATTACAGTGGATTTTCATGTTTAACCTTGAAATGTACTTTTATGAAAATATACATTTCATTTGTAGATAAAGATGAATTGTTTTATACTGTAAAAGTAGTTTTCATAGTTTTTAAAAATTTCCTTAGCACAGAATTAAAGTTTTATTTTCAATTTCCCCATGGTTCTTTATGCTGTCATAAAGACTATTTAAATTTCTGTGTTTCAGTTCAATCCTAATGTCATAGACACATTTCATAGATTTTAATAAAATAACTGTAAATAACTCAGGATTCAGAATTTTCAAATTTTTGTCTGATTTATCTGATTTCATAAAATCAGATTTATAAAAACAATCATAAAACTTCATCTTAGTGTAATGAAAAGAAGATGGACATTAATATAAATATTATTTGAATGAGAATATGAGTATCTGACACAAAAACATGTGTAAAGAAGTGATATTTAGTTTTAGGTCTTTATATTTTCTCTTCTAATTTTTATACTCTTTGCTTATTTCCTGACACTGTTCTAGGAGCAGTACCTTTGTTTTCATGATAATTCAGTTTTTAGTCACCATGTTTATTTTTTCCATTTTCATATATCTCTGAAATTGAATTTTTCTTTGGCTTTAAATTCAAAGATTCATTTCATACTATATTTTAATAATCATTCATTCATTTACTCATTTACCATGCAACTGTTAGGTAGCATGTAGAGTATGGAACTCTACTCATAGTTGGGAGATATTAATTAGAAGCTAGATATTGCCTTCAAGTAGAGGACACCATATTTTAATAGAAAAATATCATGCTTTTATTTTAAAGTCATTACACAAGATATTATATGATCTGAAGGAAATAGGTTTCTTGGTAAATTAAAAGAGGAGACATGTAAAATGTGTAAAACAGTGCTAATAAATGTTGGGTAATGATGCTGCTGATGGTGGTGTTTGTGATTGTCATGGTGGTGATGATCATGATTATCAGTGCAACTTGTATATGACTTTAATTTGACCAGATCTTCATTCTTTTAAAAAACTTTTAATTAAAAAAATTTACGATGCCTGTACAACCATGCCAGACATGTTAGTATGAAAGTGGGAGTTTTCCATCCTAACACTGAATTAGAAAGGTATGGAGTGATATAAACAAAGTGAATCAGTTAAACATATACATACATAAACATGTACATACATATACATATGCAATAAACCGTACACACACATACACACATAGGTTGTAGATTTTTAGGAGATTTCTCTGTGCTATAGAGTTGGTCCATGTTATCTATTTTATTTTATTTATTTTTTGGCCACACATGCAGCACATGGAAGTTCCCGGGCCAGGGATCAAATCCAAGCCATAGCTGAGGCAATGTCAGATCCTTAACCCACTCTGCTAGGCTGGGGATTGAATCTGCACCTCAGCAGTGACCTGAGCCACTGTAGAGACAACATCAGATCTTTAACCCACTGCCGTGCAGTGAGAACTCCAGTTACCTATTTTATATATAGTAGTGTGTATGTGTTAATCCCAAACTCCTAACTTATGCCCTCCCCTTTCCCCTTTGGTAACTATACCTTTGTTTTCTATGTCTCTGGGTCTGCCTCTGTTTTATATATAGGTCAATTTGTATATTTTTGTTAGATTCCACATATAAGCAATATGATATTTGTCTTTCCTTCTCTGACTTCACTTAGTATAATATCTGTGTTCATTCATGTTGCTGCAAATAGCATTATTCCATTCTTTGTAATGGCTGAGTTGTATTCCATTGTATATATGTACCAAAACTTATTTGTCCAGTCCTTTGTTGATGGACAGTTACTTTGCTTCCATATCTTGGCTATTGTACATGGTGCTGCAGTGAACACTGGGGTGCATGAATCTTTTCAAATTATGTTTTTTTTTTTCTGGATATATTCCCAGGAGTGGGATTGCTGGATCCTTTGGTAATACTGTTTTTAGTATTTTTAAGGAAGCTCCATACTGTTCTCCATAGGGGTTCCAAAATTTGCATTCCTATCAGCAGTGTAGGATGGTTCTCTTTTTTCCACATCCTTCGTAACATTTATTGTCTGTAGACTTTTTTTCTTTTTTTACCTTTTAGGGCCACACCCATGGCATATGGAGGTTCCCAGGCTAGGGGTATAATAGGAGCTATAGCTGCCACGCTCCGCAATAGCCACAGCAACGTGGGATCTGAGCCGCGTTTGTGACCTACACCACAGCTCACAGTAATGCTGGATCCTTAACCCACTGAGCAAGGTCAGGGATTGAACCCGTGTCCTCAGAGACGCTAGTCAGCTTCGCTAACTGCTAAGCCATGAAGGGAACTCCTGTCTGTAGACTTTTTGATGATGGCCATTCTGACTGATGTGAGGTGATACCTCATTGTGATTTTGATTTTAAATTCTCTAATAATTAGTGATGTTGAGCATCTTTTCATGTACTTTATGTCTCTCTGGCTGTATTCTTTAGGAAAATTTCTGTTTAGATATTCTGAATTATTTTGATTGGGTTGTTTTTTGATATAAAGCTGCACAAGACCTTTGCACAAGGTTTGTGACCTTGTTGGTCACTTTGCAATGATTTCTCCCATTCTGTGGATTATCTTCTCTTTTTTATTATTTTCTTTGCTTTGCAAAAGCATTTGAGTTTAATTAAGTCCCATTTATATATTTTTGTTTTTATTTTCACTACTCTAGGAGGTGGATCCCAAAAGATATTGCTGCAATTTATGTCAAAATGTGTTCTGCCTACGTTTTCCTCTAGGAGTTTTATGGTATCTGGCCTTATATTTGGGTCTTTAATTCATTTTGAATTTATTTTTGTGTTTGTTGTTATAGAATGTTCTGATACCATTCTCTTGCATGTAGCTGTCCAATTCTCCCAGCACCGCTTGTTTAAGAGACTGTCTTTTCTCCATTGTATATTCTTTCCTGCTTTATCATAGTTTAGTTGACCACAGGTGCCTGGGTATATCTCTGGGCTTTCTGTCTTGTTTCATTGATCTATATTTCTTTTTTTGTGCCGGCACCATACTGATTTGATTATTATAGCTGTGTATTATAGTCTACAGTCACGGGATCCTGATCCCTCCAGTTCCAATTTTCTTTTTCAAGGTTGCTTTGGTTAATTGGGATCTTTTGTATTTCCATACAAATTTTAAAAAGTTGTGTTCTAGTTCTGTGAGAAGTACCATTGGTCATTTGATAGGGATTGTACTGAATCGTATTGGGTCATACAGTCACTTGAGGGTTAAAATTCTTTTAGAGAAACCATTTTCTTTCAAAGATGATGTGTTTTATAGTGGAGCCTTACTGTAGACACAGACTTTCTAGATTTGATTTTACTCCACATAAAATATGATTGGAAAGAATATTCTAAATAAGAGAAATGATACATCCAAAATAGACAAAAATAAATAAATAATACAGGTAAAAATATAAATCAGTGAAATATAAGATAGAAAACAATAAGCAAGGAAACTAAAATCCTTTGAAAATAGCATTAAAAGTGATAAAATTGTATCCATATAGATCAGACAAAAGAGAGCACAGAAATACTATTCTTACTTGGCATGAAAAATGAGACATCACTATAGTTTTATATACTTTTAATACTGAAAAGGGAATAATATAAACAAATTTAAACAATTAATTTAACATCTTAGATGAGATACACAAATCCTTTAAAGTCACAAACTACCAAAGCTCATTCCAGAGATCTATAATCTTAATAGTTATATATTTAATATAATTAATTAAATTTGTCTTAAAAAATCCTAGATATTAGTACAATGCCTCTCAAAAAATATTGAAGAAGGAATAGTATTAAATCTCTACATAGTCCTCCAAATAATGGAACATAGGAAAAAAAGTCAGCATTTCCCTGATACTAAAACCAGACAATTTCCAAAAAACTAGAAGACATATATCTCTCTGGAATACAGACATAAAATCTTAAATAAAATTTTATGAAGAATTAATATGACAGTCATGTGTGTTTTATCCCAGGAATGAAACGTTGGCTTAAAAAATCATAATCAGCCACATTAACATATTTTAAAATTGAAAAAACACAATCATTTCTTTAGATGCAGAAAACAACATCTGATAAAAGACTCATATATTTCAAAAATTCTCAGAAGATTAAGAATATAAGGCAGTTTTCTCAGCCTAGTAAATAGTGTACTTATTAACACAAAGCTCACATCTTACTTATTGGTAAACTCTTGAGTGTTTTCTCCCTTAAATCTGGGATAAGACATGGATATGCTTGCTCACCACTCCTGTTCAGAATCTTGCAAGATCATACTGTTTGCCCTTGACAGTATAATAAGGCAAGGGAAAAAAAGTTAAATGTTGAAATCTTAAGGATTCCACAAAAGCTTTCCAGAAGTAATAGTTGGGTATGCTAGGGCAATTTTAATGTGTACATACACACAAAAACACACATTACACTACCAACAAAAAATTGGCCATTGGAATTGAAAAAGCCAGGTAAGTATCACCAAAATGTGAGGTATTTAAAAATAAATTTTAAAAAATATGTTTGACTTGTATCCTAAACACTACAAGATACTGCTGAAAAAATTAATGATCATAATAAGTGGAGAGATGGGCATGTTCATTGACTGGGGGATACTATATTATTAAGATAAATTATATATAGATCTATAAAAGCAAGACAATTCCAATTATGTTCCTAGCAAAACATTTCATAAAAATTGATTTATTCTAGAATGTATATTGTAATGAAAGGAACTTAGAATAAGCAAAGTAATTCCAAAAAATAAGAACAAGATGAATGAAGTACATTTACCATAAAACTGTAATAATGTAGACAGTGTTATGTTTGTTATAAAGATAGATATGTAGATCAATGGAACAAAATAAAGAGATCCACATGCTTATGGTAAATTGAAAGCTGATTCAGTAGGGAAAATATAGTTTTTATGCATATGAAGAGAGGAAAAAAAAACCTATACATCCCCAGATACCTTTACCTCCCACATACACAGCAATAAATAAAATTGACTCATAATCCTAAATTGAGGTAAACTGGAAGACTAGAAAACAGAAAAATCTGTGTGACCTTTCTTTTAGTACACTTTTCTAATATTAAACAAAATTAAAGAAAAATAATAAATTGAACTTCTGAAACATTTAAAACTTGCTTTTCAAAGGACACTCTGAAGAAAATGAAATAAGTCAAAAACTAGCAGACCTTTTGCATGCAAAGCATGATTCTGAGGAAGACGTGTCGAAAATATATAAAGAATTCCCTACAACTAAATATTTAAAGAAAAATAGCCCTCAAAATTGGGCATATATCTTTGAAGGCTATTTCTTTCAAGAAAAGGTAGAATGAGAGATTAACAATTGCAAAAAATGTTTAATATCGTCAGACATTAAGGAATCAGAAATAGATTAACCCTGCACACCCCTTGGATTGCCTAGTGTTAAAGAGATGGTCAAAAAGTATTGGAGAGGATATGGAGCTAATAGAACTCCTTTTCATGCTAGTGGATGTAAAATTACTGCAGATACTTTGGAAATAGTTTTGGCAAATTAATTTGTCATAAAATTAATATTTGACCTAGTAATCACATTTCTAAATATTCATCCAAAAGAAATGAGAACAATGACCACACAAAGAATTGTACTTAAAAGTTCATAGTAACTTTATTTTAACAGAAAAAAAAAAAACTGAGAATAACCCAGATAGGCCAGTCATATCAATGATATTCTACTTAGCAGGTAATAGGAACAAACCACTGATACATGGAACAACAAGGATGGACAAAAAGCATTATTCTAAATGACAAATGCAGAGCACCAAAACCTGCATGTTGTAGGATTCCATTTCTATGAATATTATAGAAGAGTGAAGGCTCTAGTGTTAGAAATCTCCCAGGTTGGGAGATGGGTGGAGGCTTGATTGAAAAGGAATACCAAGGAGTCTTTTGGGTGATAGAAATGTTCAGTTTCATGATTTGGGTGGTATTTATATGAAGTTTACATTTCTCAGAACTCATCTAATTGTAAAATTGAACATAGTTAATTTATGTAAATTATACCTCAATATAGGTGACTTAAAAATTAGAACTGTCCAGAGGGTCTTTGCTGTACTACATTTCCAACAGTGGAGTATCATGACATCTGAGTGTGTGTATGTAAATATCTCTATGTATCACAGAGATGTGATATTTAATATCACATCTCATCTCTGCATGGGTCATAATAGCATCATATTCAATAGTGGGCAGAAACCTTTGCCCTTCTCAGCCTGACTTTAAGGGAATATCTCTTTAGCATATTTGTTAATTTTTTCTCCTTTCAGTGCTATTCTCTGAATCTTCATTATTTTTGCCCAGAATTATTCCTTCAATTCTATCCATGCTTCAAACAAATTGAAACCTTTCCCTTCACAACCAAACTTGTCTCTCATAGGTGCATTTAACTGTAAAATATTGAATGGCTACAATATACCAGATAATGGACTGGGTACTTCCACATACATTTTTTTTCCCTTAATCTTAATATACTCCTGTGAAACACATGCTGTTATTTCTAGATCACGGCAATGGTAGACAAGGTGAGCAACCTAAGAGCTTCACTGACATCTCAGTGATACCAGTTCACAAGCACACAAATTATTCCATACTGCCTCTGATCTTGTAAGATAGGATATGTTTTCCACTATAAAATTTTTAGGGGTTCATGATTAGTTAAATCTTAATGTTTAAAGTAACATGTTTCTGTTCTTAAGAGGGCTTTCCAATGACTAAAAAGTTGACCATTTGGAATTTTAGGAAATAACCTTGATTTCCATATAAAATGAGTTTTAGCAAATGATCTTTTAGTTGACTGCCAAATAATACAGCTTATGTTGCTTCCTATCTAATGGGATCATAAATAATTACATAGCATGGAAATAGAAAATCCTAATTTCTTTATTTTAAATACTGGTATAGTAACAGTGTAAAATGACCATTTGATATAGAGACTTAAATAACGAGAGACTCAGGTTTTCAACTGCCAAAAAGAAAAAAAAAGGCTCAAATAAAGAGTACTTGTTCATGTAAAATTATGTATGATATACACCAGCACTTCAGTGAGTCATCACTTTTTTCCTGGAAACTATGGTTATGTAATATTATTGGCCACTTAAGTCAAAACTAACAAAATGGGAATTTTAGCAGCAATTTTTAAAATGCTTTCATTAGTGATTATGTTTTTTAAATGGTTATGACATTAGAGTTCAAGGTATATAATGCATTCTCTTTGAGTTCCCGTCGTGGCGCAGTGGTTAACAAATCCGACTAAGAACCATGAGGTTGCGGGTTCGATCCCTGCCCTTGCTCAGTGGGTTAACGATCCGGCATTGCCGTGAGCTGTGGTGTAGGTTGCAGACACGGCTTGGATCCCGCGTTGCTGTGGCTTTGGCGTAGGCTGGCAGCTACAGCTCCGTTTAGACCCCTAGCCAGGGAACCTCCATATGCCGCGGAGCGGCCCAAGAAATGGTAAAAAGACAAAAAAAAAAAAAAAGGTATAGTCAGGGCAGTGAAATATATATTCATATAGATTATGAAAAAATAGAATCATATTTTAATTGCTAATATGCAAAATTTGTGTTCAGACTACTCATAGTGATAATATATAACATATATTGCTTATAGTGATAACATATATATATATATATATATATATATATATATATATATTCTCCCAATTTAAGCAAAAGAATATGCAGGATGAACACCATTTTTTTTCTGCATTAGAGAGACACCCCAGCATTTTCTCTATCCAGAGCACACTGGTCTCAAGGTAAGAGATATAGGCACAATGCTTCTGAAAATTATCAACATATGTATTCTAATACATCTAAAAAATTTTGCTACCACCAAGAATTTATACTTGTATTAGCTTCTCTGTAATAGGTATATTTTCTTCCCTCTTTTATTCACACACTACCATTATATTCACATCCTCTCTTTGCAATATAATGGAAATTATTTTCAAAGTCTGCATCTTCATAGTGAACAAAAAGATCAATTTCTGTCAACTAGTCTATAATCCTATTCCTCTGTCAGAAATGCTTATTTCTGAATATGCATATTCTCTTAATTTTTGAAATTGAAATTATATTTTAAATAGTTTTGCATAAAATGTGTGATAAATAGAAAAAAGATGTAGTATTAAAAAGTTATAAGAATCAAATGACAATAAAATCAAAGCAAGTTATATATATATATTTTGTTTGTTTGTTTGTTTGGTTGGTTGGTTGTTTTTTTGCCATTTCTAGGGCCGCTCCCGCGGCATATGGAGGTTCCCAGGCTAGGGGTTGAATTGGAGCTGTAGCCGCCGGCCTATGCCAGAGCCACAGCAATGCGGGATCCAAGCTGTGTCTGCAACCTAC
The DNA here is from genome assembly GCF_016906955.1 of Phacochoerus africanus. NCBI lineage: Eukaryota > Metazoa > Chordata > Mammalia > Artiodactyla > Suidae > Phacochoerus > Phacochoerus africanus. The sequence continues at coordinate 185,885,994 of NC_062544.1, read as the reverse complement.
ACCACAGATCACGGCAGCACCGGATCCTTAACCCAGGGAGCAAGACCAGGGATCGAACCCTCAACCTCAGGGTTCCTAGTCAGGTTTGTTAACCACTGAGCCACGACGGGAACTCCTCAAGTTATATTTTATAATACATAAAATACAGTGAAACAAGTGGTGCTATTTAGTTTATTACATTTTATTTCACTCTAGTCCAGTGAAATAATATTTCATTCTTTTCAGACATTTCATATATCTTTGTATAGTGCAGTTTTATTTTTATTTATTTATTTATTTATTTATTTGTCTTTTTAGGGCCGCACCTGCAACATATGGCAGTTCCCAGGCTAGGGGTCTAATCGGAGCTCTGGCTGCCGGCCTACACCACAGCCACAGCAATGCAGTATCTGAGCCTCGTCTGCGACCTACACCACAGCTCACGGCAATGCTGGATCCTTAACCCATTGAGTGAGGCCAGGGATCGAACACGCAACCTCATGGTTCCTAGTCGAATTCGTTTCGTTTCTGCTGCGCCACGAGGGGAACTCCATATAGTGCACTTTTAAAATTAAGTGTTTTACCCAATGTGAATTGAGAACTAAATCTAAAGAAAGACTAGCTAAAGTAGCTCTCCAGGAAATTTTCCAATTTAAACTTACTTTGTTCATTTGCTTTCTTTCGTCTCAGCAAAAAGCAGAAGCAAAGGCAACCAACCTCCATTAGATTCATCCAGTTCATAAAATCAAGGGATCTCTTTTTCATCAAATGTTCCAAATTCAGGGAACTGTTAAAAGCTTGATAAAGCTTACTAGCTAAAATAGTAATTTTAGAACTTTGATTTTTCTTTAAGAATTACAGAAAAGATACTTATTTCCATTTTATATGTGATGTTGCCTTACTCAAGAATACATTTTTTCCTGTTTCCCTCCCTTTAAGAAATAAATTTTTAAATTACATATGCTTCATAATATTGCCCAGCTATACACATTTTCTTAAGTAATTCCAATTTGTAATAATGGGCTCTTAAAACAGGAGTATTTTATATTATATGGCTGCAGACTCATTATATGGACGTATACTTTCTTTCATGCTTCTAATAATTTAATAATTTCAATAGTATAGAAATGAAAATATTATTTTATATTGACTTGCTCACATTTTGCATTTGTTACCAAGTGCTGAAATAGCTGCTGAAACATACTTCACATTGACCTTGTGGTATTGTGAGCATGCACCTATCTGTGTATGTGTGTGTGTGTGTGTGTGTGTGTGTGTGTGTGTGTGTGTGTGTGTGTGTGGGTGAGAGAGAGAGAGGTGGAAAGAAAAGAAAGGAAGAAACCCAAATTCAACATTTAATTCTATAATAAGTTATCCTCTATAAATCAAAACTAGAAGCGAATATATGAGAAGTTTACACCTATACATTTTATTTTATTTTATTTTATTATATATATATATATATTTTTTTTTTTTTTGCTTTTTAGGGCCACACCTGCAGCATATAGAAGTTCCCAGGCTAGGGGCTGAATCGGAGCTACAGCTGCTGGCCTGCATCACAACCACACTGATGTACATCTATATATTTTAAATTGTTACTTGTCCACCTGAGTATCTCTAATAGCACCAGGGGAACATGGTATATTATTTGTCAAGGATAATTTTTTTTTTTACTGGCTCACAGTAATCACTCTCTCTCTCTCCCCCCAACACAACTTTTTCTAATGTTCTATTTTGATGGCTAATTATAAAAGGGACAGAAAAATTGGAAAATAGCAACACTTAAAAAAGAATTAATTAATGTAGGATTTCTGCATATATTATTTTCCAAAGAATCATTTAAAAGGTGGCAATTTGGTATTGTGTAAGCTACATAATTCTTTCTGAAAAATGCCAACAGAAACCCAATGTAATGAAAAGTGTAGCAATTTCAGTTGTATTTATTTGGCATAATGTTAATTTTTCTGTAAGAGAAAATAATAGAGCTGGAAAGAATCCAGGTTGTTATCTATTCCAACACTTTCATTATATCAACATCATAACTGAGGATTAGGAAAGTAGCTCAGGATCACTCAGCAAATGAATGGATCTTTCACAAGAAGGCAAGGCTTTTAAGATGAAAAGTTTAAGGCTTTTCTCCCTTTCTGCTGCCTCTGGTATTTTTCAGGTCATGAGTAGGTTAATTTTGTTATTTTGTTCACATTAAATTACTCATGGTCTGGGAAATAAGTCAAAATTAGACAGAAAAAAGTATATATAAATTATTGGTGATGTTCTTCAATGTAGAATAGTGATTATGTAATACAGCTATATTAACATTTTAAAAAGTAAAGCGTTCTGATTAATATCACAAGATTATACGTGGTATTTTCTTCCTAAAAGGAGAGGACATTTAATATTTTCAGTTTGCATCACAGTTTTCTTTCTTTTTTCTTTTTCTGTCGTTTTGAGGGCCGCACCCACGGCACATGGAGTTTCCCAGGCTAGGGGTCTAATTGGAGCTTTAGCTGCTGGATATACCATGGCCACAGCAACATCAGATCTGAGACACATCTGCGACCTACACCACAGCTCATGAGAATGCTGGGTCCTTAACCCACTGAGGAAGGCCAAGGATTGAACCCACAACCTCATGGTTCTTAGTTGGATTCGTTTCCACTATGCCATGACAAGAACTCCACAATTTCCTTTAAAGGAATTAAATACAGCACTGATTTTATAGATTTGTGTAATAAGTAAATGGGTGGAAGAATGTAACTCTTTAGAGCATTGTATTACACAAAGTGAAAAGTGGATAAATAAACTCATTTTCTCATACCCAATAGATATTTTCTGGTAGCTACAGTCTAAAATGACAGACAGGTACACAATCCAATTTAGATTACTCACATATTACCTCTGAAGGTTGAAGTTTAGGGTATTCCCTCCAATCCATTTTATACATATCAAGAATCAAACCCTTTGGAGATAATTGCAGTTGCCTAAACAATAGATTGGATATATTGTACTGCCATTCAAAGCATTAGAGGAAGGGAGGGGAAAAAAAGGCACAGGGAGTAGGGTAAATCCTATAGGATTGTATCAGATCTTAGTGTTAGAGTGTTAAGTTCCTACTGCAGCTTACTAGCTTTTTAATGACCTCTGATCCTTTAAGCTCTAAGATGAGGATTTCCACAGATGTAAAGGCTCCTTTAGGTTTCAACTTTCTATGATATTATGGTTCACTCCCATAATGTTTTAAAATAGTAATAAAGGATAAAATATAAAAATCTTTTGAGAATGTATGTTTATCTTAAAATTTCAATTATGAAGCCCTCTCTTGAACATTTACCACACAGCGCTTTTATTTGGCATGTCGTGATGTCTGAGGAAAAATGTTGAGATGCCCCCAAATTATTTGAATGTTAGTAGCCACTGTTAACAGACAGAAAATAAACACCATTCAGTACTCCAAGAGTGAAGAGTTTGCTCAAAGTATGGTTTTAATTACCATGGTTGCTTGAGAAAATTCAACTCATGGTGGGCAAATATATTTCTATTTTTCACCAAAATTTCATATACAGATTATATATATATGTATATATATGTTTTATGTTTATATGTTTATATATGACCATATGTCATGTTTATGTTATATGTTATATGTGGCTGTATGTCATATCTTTATATGTTATATATGACCATATATCATATGTTTATATGTTTTAAAAGACCATATAGTGGAAAACAAAACAAAGGTAGATACCCACATTGACTTGAAATTTATAAATAATTTATTTTTATTTTATACTTACTTGCTTCTATTTTACATTGTTTTTAAGTTCCTATGTAGCTGTCGAACATCCTTCAAGTTTATATTGTGATTTTTGTGACAGAGATAGAGATGGTGGAGGAAGTGGAATAAGAGAGAAGGAGGCTAGACTTGGAAACTAAAACTGAAAATACTGTTTTCGTACTTTTCTTGTTTTAATTACTAGATCAAGATCTCAGTAGGACTATCTAAGTAAGAATGTAAGGCCTAAAGCAGAAGAAAATACTGCATATTTAAGGTGTTTAAATAGTGCATGTTCTGAAGGACTGAGGATTTAAGGCAGTAGACCTACTAAAACTTAGGCTTTAGGATAAGACTGACAACTTTTGAATTATCCGAATCTGGTGCCACAGAATTTTAGTTGTCTGTTTTAATATATGAAACGTATCTACTGTTGTTGATTAAATTTTAATTGACTAATATTTTGTATAGGTGGACTTTTTATGTGTTTTTGTTGATATATTGACTTGATTTAGTTACAGAGTGAAAGTTACTCATTTCACATGCTAATTTTTAAGAAAAGGTGAATTATGTATCATATCTCAGATCAAAATATGTACTATGTATTAAGCGCTACTCAAATCACTAGAAGAAAATCAGTCTTCTGGAGGCAAGGTCACTAGAATTTCCTGATGAGAACATTTTGCTCTCAAAAAATAATTCAGATTTTTCTTGAAAGCTTGACTTATATACTCATAATCTTGAAATACCCAATAAGTTGGCAAGTTTTTAGATCATGAGTTGATTGAATAAACTGGAAATAATACAGCATAATCAGGGGTGTTTCTTGTATGTAGACAGAATTCACGTAGAGGTCTTGAAGAAAAGCGTGAGTGACAGTATATTTTAATTTTGGTACAAAATATAGTTTATGCAACTTTGGAAAACTTGATTTGCATCAGTGCCATCTGGGAGTCTTGTAGGAAATACAGATGACTGAGTCCTTATCCCAAGTAGGAGAATCATAACTTCTTTATCTGTAAAATTGAAGGTAATAGTAGTCTAGTAAGGTTATTGTACAGATTTTATAGCTAATTCCTGTCCACTATTATATATTCAGTATATTATCTATGATAGTTGCTGTTATTATTATTAATTTTGGTTCACTCCGAAATTTGAAAACTAGGTATTTACCTGTTTTCTATTATACTTTAATAATAGCAAATAAAATTTCAGAACCAGTAATGCTTTTTCTTACACATGTACATATTTTTAACGTTTTCAGAGTTGCTTTAGGTCACCAATAGATAATTCTGTCAAAAATAGTAAACCTCTAAAATTTAATGCATTTGTTTTGTAATTAGCAAATTTCCCAGGTATTTCTAGAAATTTCATTTGCAGGCCTAGATTTCAAAACTAGAGCATTGCTTGTCTTGGTTTGTATTATTATCTACTTCTGAAAATGATTAGAAAGAAATTGGAACATTGATTTCAGAATTTGCTAAAGTGTTATTGAAAATCTCTCTCAGGGTTTGCAGTTTTAATGATAGGTGAAAAAATTACCCATTATTTTGACTCTCATATGACAAGTTAAATTATGTTTCAGTATATTATTTTATAGAACAATATTTTTCTCATAAAATCTCTAGGACTTAGAGCTAAGAATAGCTTGATAAAAATGACATTACTTTTCTCCTTAGATATACTCTTCATTTGGCATCTCTAAATAGACAGAAAATTGCTGTATGCATTATACATTTTTTTATACTGACAGTTCAGTAACTGACTGTGCCTGGGTTAACTTAAATTGCTTAGGATATTATCAGTGAAAACTATCAATTAATTCTTCAATTAATAGAATGAAGACAATTTCAGTTGAAGATATATCTAAACAATGGACTATATTCTTATGCATATGTGTATGCAGTTCTCTTTTAAAACTGGGGCTTTCTTCATCTCATTTTTTTCACGTTCTTTAGATTTATTTACCATCTCTATCTACCGAGTTTCCTGGTTAACATAAGAAGTATGAAATAGAAGAATATGAGATCTGAACTTATGTGAGTCCTTAAATTGTTTACACTGAACTCCTGGCTAGAAAGCGATATATTCTGTATATGTCAATATTCCTGATCAGTGAAGTACAATTGCGGACTCTTCCCTAGTATTCAATAGAAACTTTCTTATCTTCTGTCATTCTAAAAATGTAAAAATGATGTAATACTTAGTACTTACTTGTTTTCAAAATCCATTAGTTTATACTTCATTTAACTATATCACACAACTGAGAATCGTGTATAATAGGAGAAATTAGAGCACTGAAATTTTATATAGCTACCAAATTATACACAACTTAGGAGTGACTGGAATCCTGCCTTGGATGAACTGTTTCTAAAGAGTTACTGACCTTTTAATTCCCCCTTTTGCTTATGTTCTTTACTGGTCCTCATAGAGGTTTGATACTTACTCAGAGGTAGCTGATGCACAGTAAATTAGCATAAAAAGAAGTAAAATCTTGTCCTCATTTTTATAGATAAAAATTCTACTTCTTTCACCCACCTTCTGCTTGTATGAAATCTGAAGACACATAGGTACTACGCAAAGAGCCATAGTTTCCCTATTTTTATTCCTCCTTTACATTTCTTTCAGTGCTCATTGTTTAAGTCCTGCCGTCTCTCCTGACATCTGATTTGGAAGTTTCTCCCAGGCTTCTTGTCATTGATTCTGTTTCCCACTCCCCATCATTTGCAGTGAACACACCAATATCAATTAGACTAGAGCAGCTTGTTTATTTTTTGACCTTTAGAAAGGCCAATCCTTCCATTTATTTGTTTCAACTTGTACATGACAATATTGTTTTCCTGATGGAGGGTCATGGGTCGATTCTGATTTGATAACTCAGAACTTTCCCTCTCAATTTTGTGACTCAATGAATTTTTGACAATTTCAATTTATCTGGTATGTGCACATGCTCTTTGGGTTGAGCTCCTTCTATAACTATTTCTAATTTTATACTAACTAGAGCCATGCTTGGGAATCATTTTGAAAATCATTACATCTGCCTAATTCTTATTCAAAACACTGCATTCTTCCTTCACCCTCTCATATTACCAAGCTTACATCCTCTCATGTCTTCTGTATTGACTACACTCTCTTTAGAAAGTTACAGATTTGAACAAGTAAATTGATTCATAATCAGAGGGAGCACAATGCTCTCCATTTATTGAGGGTATCTACTTGATTCCGAATTTCCATTGAGATAGCACTTGTCACATAAAAAAGGTGTTCAGAATATTGGCCAATGCCATTGTACATCGAGCTTTATCTGCTAGAAAAAGGTTGAACAATTTAGTGCACACTTGGTATTTTAACTTTTTCATATTAGATTGAATTGTATGAAATTTCTACTTTATAATTCAAAAACAGTTAAATATCAATGCTTTAATGTGACCCAATCTATATGACCTACAATTTAATGCCTTAATATTATATCCATCAGCAGCTTAGTCTAGACACAGTGTTAAATCCCTAATGCCTGTGTCTCCTAGCTAGATGTCCTATAGGGACTATTTTTCATTTTCTATTAGTATGTAATAAATCACCACGAATTTAATGCCCTAAAAATACCCATTTATTATCTCACAGCTCTATAGGGACGTACAGTTCTGTAGCTTGGCTGGCTCTGCTAGGTTCCCTGCTTAGGTTCTCATAAAGCCATAATCAAAGCATTATCTAGGCTCGAATTTTATCTGGTAGACCTGGGGGAGAATTTACTTCCAAGTTCATGTGTTGTTAGAAGAATACAGTTTCCTGAGGTAGTGTTACTCAGGTCCCTATTTCCTAGCTTACTTTCAGTCAGGGTCTCAATTTCTCTAGGCTTCTAAAAACTACACACATTTTTGTCATATAACCACTTGATCTTTAAACCAGCATTAAATACTTATTATGCTGAATTTTTTTTTTTTTTGTGAAATTCTGCAAGTTGATTTTACTTTTTTTGTTTGTGATTTCTTGGGCTGCTCCCACGGCATATGGATATTCCCAAGCTAGGGGTCGAATCGGAGCTGTAGCCATCAGCCTACGCCAGAGCCACAGCAACATGGGATCTGAGCCACGTCTGCAATCTACCCTCAGCTCACAGCAACGTTGCATCCTTAACCCACTGGGCAAGGCCAGGGATCGAACCGCAACCTCATGGTTCCTGGTCGGATTTGTTAACCACTGAGCCACAACGGGAACTCCTGAAAATATTTTTGACTTCCCTTTCTGCCACCATCCAGACTACTCTTCTTTTAAAAAGTGTATGTCTTCCTTTGTCCATATGATGTAACATCATTATGGGAGTGACATATCATCATAGTCTCAGGTTCCAACCATACTCAGAAAGCAAAGAGTTTTACAGGAGTGAATCATTGGCATTGCATTCAATCCAGCCCTCATTGTTTATCTACCATATTGCATTATTCCAACATATATTTACATTACTGCCAGAATAAATACCAACATACAAAACTAAGCATAACATATCTCTACCATAAGTCACTTAATGAATAGTTTTCAGTGGTATGGAGCAGGAGATATATTAGAATAATCTTGGAATATTTTTCAAAATGTTTTACCTTCTTACCCCACCCCTTTTCATTCTTATATTTTAACCTATTCTTGCATTGATGATATTGCCTGAAAATGGTTATTTAATGTATATCTGATTTTTAAATGAAATTTGTTTCACAGAGCTATAACAGCTTGCATGATCTAATCCTTGTCTCTAGCTTGATTTTCTAGTCCTATTTCAATATTTTAAAAGTGCTTATTCCAGATATATATTTAAACTTGGCATTACTGCCCATAACGTTAATCTCTTCTCTATCTACTTTCGTATAAATAAGAACTGAATTTTCCAAGAGAGGAATAACCTTATTTCCCCCCAAAATATTCCTTTCCATTGTTGTGTGCTGTGGTATAGGTTGCAGATGCTGCTTGGATCTGATGTTGCTGTGGCTGTGGTATAGGCCAGTGGCTACAGCTCCAATTGGACCCTAGCCTGGGAACTTCCCTTTGCTGCAGGTGTGGCCCTAAAATGAGTGAATCAATCAATAAATAAATAAAACAAAATAATTCATGTGATACTGACCTCCTCAGCTTAACTAAACTTTAGAAAGTTTTCTTCCTGACTCTAGATCTCTGATCACCTATTTCTTAGAGCTTTTACTTTAAGAAACTTTCTCAACTTCTTTGAAACGAAGATAAATTTCACTGTCTGTTGCCAGTTTTATAACCCAGGAATGTCTTTCTCAAGGACCTGGGAACTATGCCATTGAAATGTAGCCATGAAGAAAGATAGGATTCCTATCTTCCAGTCTCTGTATTAGGGCAGGAGTCTAACTTCAGTAAGTGCTGCTTAGCAAAATGTGATAGCCAGATCATGCTGAACAACCTTCTCCCTAATCTTTTTCTTTAGTTTTTTTTTTTTTTCGCTAGCTCACCCCAGGATTTAAAAACCACACCGTTTTTAGTTTCATTGGAGTTGAGTTCAGTCTCTCTTCCCTGTTACAATAGTCTCACTCTCTATTGCAGTAGTCTTGAATATAGCCTTCCTTCTTTATTTAACTCTATCCAGTACAATTTTTCCTTCAAAATATCCATAGCTCCTTATAAATTTATTAACAAGAAATAAATTTTCTAATGTGTCATGAGAAACCATAAGAATTCTAGACTCCATCTATGAAATAACTATCTGCAATTTTATTGTGTCTGAATATGTATACAATATTTATCAGCAATATTTTTTAGTTTTCATATTTAATTATTATTAGATTTAATTATATTTTGATCCCAAAATCTGCATTTATGAGACACACAATAATGTAAGTAAAAGCACTACAAAGTGCTTACTGAAGCTAATTTGCAGATGGCACGTGGAAAATAGTTAAAATGCAGTCATGCTAATGAAAACATTAAAGTTTTACCTAGACAATTAACTTTCAGAATATAAATCACAAACAAAATATAGTTGGTCTGTTTTCTTTTGTTTGGGATTCTAGCCAAATTAAGTATAATTTGGATACTAGTAAGTTTGAAATTTAGCCAAAGAAATCTAATTTACTTTTAGAAATAGTATTTCTTTCATGTTGAAGTTATGAGAAAGAAAAATTAATAACCTTATATCCTTTATTTAAAAAAGAAACAGCTGGTCTAGGCTATAGGAAAATGACCCTTTACCATATATAAACCCATATGATTAACAAATTTTTTTTATGTTTATATAAAAGCATTTGGTATCTAAAACTATTACCTAAATAATCAAAAATAATTTTTATTATGCTTTTTTGAAATACTAGAGGAATATACTAAAATTTAAAAATTATGCTGTATTTGAAATGCTCCAAAATATTTAAAACAGGCCTCTTTATATAATAAAAAATGCCTTTCACTTTCTGCATATATTGAGTATGTCAAAGAATAACTTGCTGAGTATCTTGAGGTATAATTAGAGAACATAAAGCCTTATCTTAAATCTGTTATCCAAACTTTCTTCATTGGATAAAGGGAGATACATTAAGAAATTATACTCTTCCAACCAGCAAGATTTAAAGAGCTATCATTTAATCTCATATGTAACTGGCATTGAATATTGATCTATGCATTAGAAAGGCTGAACCACATTTCAATATATGTGTAATAGGTGTTGATGGTACTTAGTAGAATAGCTTTTTGACATGAAAATTACTTATGTCCAGTATAATCAGTCAGAGTCTGACAGTTCAAATGCTTTTTTTTTTTTTTGTCTTTTTGCTATTTCTAGGGCCACTCCCGTGTGGCATATGGAGGTTCCCAGGCTAGGGGTCCAATCGGAGCTGTAGCCGCCGGCCTACGCCAGAGCCACAGCAACGCGGGATCCGAGCCGCGTCTGCAACCTACACCACAGCTCACAGCAACGCCGGATCCTTAAGCCACTGAGCAAGGGCAGGGACTGAACCCGCAACCTCATGGTTCTTAGTCGGATTCGTTAACCACTGCGCCACGACGGGAACTACCTCAAATGCTTATTCTAACAGAGATGACTTTGCTCTTGCTAGTAAATGTGACTGACATAACAGTTGCTGAAGGAAGTAAAATATATGCCATTCCAATTTCAGTGTTAAAAACAGTCTTTTCATTTTGCTTAAGAATTTTGATATCTATAATCTATAGATCTGATTGAAAAGCTAGAAAATTTGAAAGCATAAATGCTAGTTTTATTTCAGCTTACACATTTTAAACATTCACTGAGTAGTCAAAAGTATTTGTAGTAATATAAGAATGTCTGTGTAATGTGTTATGATTAAGATTCTTCAATGAATTTGGAAAAATGCAAATCCATGAAAGGTTTTTAATCACTCAAGATCTGGCCAAGTATTTAGAGATTGAAGTTCAAAGATCTCTCCAGATACAGAGAGCTTTTGAGAGTTAGCTGAGTATCTTAATTTCTTAAAATAATCTGTAATTGCAAATAAAATGCAATTATGTGGACATTAAAAGATGACAATTATTACTGGAACTAAATTTTCAGTGAGAATTCCTATAATTATTTAAGACAACATTTAGAATAGTTAATAAGTATACTGAAAAAGAAATTTTAATGAAAGAAACTTATTTTCATTACAGGCACTCCTCCTTTTATTGCACTTTTGCTTTATTGTGCTTCACAGATAGTGCATTTTTTTTTAAATTGAAGGAATGTTGCAACCATGCATCAAGCAAGTCTATAGATGCCATTTTTCCAACACTGTTTGCAAGCCACTCTGTTTCTTAGTCAATTTTGGTAATTCTCACAATATTTCAAACTTTTACATTATTATTACATTAATATAATGATATATGTTATTATATTACTTATGGTGATCTATAATCAGTGATCTTTGATGTTACTACTGAGACATGGTGAAGACTCAGAAGGCTGTCTTTTTTTGGTCATAAAATATTTTTTAATTAAAGTATGTACTTTTTTTTAATGAAACACAAGAACAGGCTACATCTTCTCAAATGTACATGTAACCTTATCCAATATAGATCATATTCTGAGCCATAAAGCAAAATAACAGTTAAAAAAACAAACATTATACAAAGTGTATTCTCAAACCATAAAAGAAGCTACAGGTCAGTAACAAAATGCCATCCAGAAATTTTGGCAATTGTGAGTAAATCTGCTATAAATATCCTGGTGCAGATTTTTGCGTGTACTTAAGATTTCAAATTCTTGGGGTCAATACCAAGGAGAACAGTTGCTGAATTTTGTGGTTAGAGTGTGTTTAGTTTTCTGAGAAACTAAAAAACTGTCTTCCGAAGTGGTTGTATTGCTTACATTTCTACTAGCAATGAATGAAAGTTTCTGTTGCCATCCTTGCCAGTGGTTTGTGTTGTCACTGTTCCTGATTTTGACCATTCTAATAGGTGTGTTGTGGTATCTAATTGCATTTTAATTAGTATTCTGCTGATGATCTATGGTATGGGATATCTTTTCATATGCTTATTTGCCATCTGTGTATATTCTTTGGTAACATGTGTATTAAGATCTTTGATCCATTTATTAATCGGTTTGCTTGTTTTCTTACTGCTGAGTTTTAAAAGTCTTTTGTATATTTTGGATAACAAGCCTTTATCGGCTGTTTTTTCCTTTTTTTAATGTTTTCTCTCAATGTGTGGCTTGTCATTGTCTGAAGAGCAGATTTTTTTAATTTTAATGAAGCCCTATTATTTCTTTTATGGATTGTGTCTTTGCTGTAGTATTTAAAAAGACATTACCATATTCATCTAGGTTATCTCCTATATTATCTTCTAAGAGGTTTATAGCTCTGCTTTTTAAACTTTGGTCCAACGTACATTTTTTTTTTCTCAGTAACAGAATGTTTTATTGTAAGGGAATCTTTTAAAATGAATATCTTGGGAGAAATCACAGTACCTGTGTGCAAGATTCAAAAGATGATTTAAATTGACTTTAAATACAGTCAAAGGAAGGTGTTATACATGCCCTCCTCACTCTTGTTATGTGTTTGTTAGCTCCAAAGTACATTTTGAATTAACTTTTATGAAGAGTTCCCTGTCTAGTATCACTTTTATTTCATGTAAAAAGCCAACTTTCCCAGCACCATTTTGTTGATAAGGCTATTTTTGTTCCATTATATTGTCTTTGTTCCTTTGCCAAAATAGTTGATTATATGAGTCTATTTCTGGCCTCTATTCTGTTTTGTTGACTCTTTCACCAATACCACACAGTCTTGATTACTATAACTTTACTGTAAGTTTTGATGCCCAATAACTTCAGTCTTCCAAATTTGTTCTTCTTCACTGTTCTGTTGGCTATTCTAGTAATTTTGCCTCTCCATATAAACTTTAGAATCAGTTTATTGATCGTAGTAAATTAATAAACTAAAGAAAATAACTTGCTGCAATTTTGATTGGAATTGCATTAAATCTATAGATTAGGTTTGGCTGAACTGATGTTTTGCATTAGTAATTGATTAACTGCATATAAAATCCTAGTGTCCTCCTAAACTCAGGACAAGTATGTTGGGCCATCCCAGCTGAGTACTTTCATGAAGTTGACTAAGACCTTAGGTGGGACTATATTACAGCTAACTTTTCCCTCTGCTCAATTCTGCTTACTTGCTTTCCTTTACAAATGCATTGATCCATATTTTACATGGTAATTTATCTCATCTTTCACTTTTCCAAGAAAACCACCTGAGACAGATATTGTCAAAACAGTAGGTTAGCATCGCAGATTCTTTTCTAATAATTTCGGAATTAAGTAGTAGAAGGTGGCTGAGTTTTGGATTTTTCTTTCTAGTCTTGGTCCTCAAACCTACACTGATTTCGTAGCTTCCCAATACCTTCAAACAATTTTTTTAAAATAAATTACTAAGCTCTTCTAAATAACATTAATCAGAGGGCTAGTCAGAATGACTCAATCTTCCATTCCCTTAAAAGCATTCCTTTATTCAGCAAACTAATTTAAAATTTAACTCTAGTATTATACATGTTTAGATTACACAGTTTATGTTGGTGCTGTTGTCAGTACTGAGATGTATAAAACATAGATTTGATTAATGTTCTTATATATGTCTTTAATGATATGCCTATCAAATATGTTTTCTTTTTATTCTAACATAAATGAAATTTTATTTAAAAATGTCATAGTTGGTTACAATATCATTTGTTTCCAGGAGGAAATTTTGGAAACCTCTATTTTATATAAGAAATTAGGTCACAATTTTAACATATATATCTATGTCAAAATAAAATAAAGAACATGTATACACACACACACACACACACACACACATATTTCTCTCTATTTATAATGACTGTTCACATCGCAGATTTAAATCATTATCCATATCTCTTTCTTTAGGGTACTATTGTAAGTAAAATAGGAATTGTTATGCTTGTACTGACTGCTCTGAGATTTAGTTACTAGTTTTTCTCATATTCATGCACAGCAAAACTTAGCTTAAATGAAAAAATTGCATTTGATTTTACAGTTTGGTTTCATTCTTACATCAATAATTTTTCTATAAAGCTTAATTCATTTTTGAATTATTAGGCCTCTGTTTTGGGGATAACTATCACAAATTCAGTATTTTGCTTTGAAAAAAAGTAACTCATTACATATTGTGTGTTTATGAACTGAATTAAAAGATATTGACTGGAGTTCCCATCATGGCACAGTGGTTAACGAATCCGACTAGGAACCATGAGGTTGTGGGTTCGATCCCTGCCCTTGCTCAGTGGGTTGAGGATCCGGCATTGCCATGAACTGTGGTGTAGGTTGCAGACGTGGCTTGGATCCTGTGTTGCTGTGGCTCTGGCATAGGCTGGCAGCTACACCTCCAATTAGACCCCTAGCCTGGGAACCTCCATATGCCGTGGGAGCGGCCCAAGAAATGGAAAAACAAACAAACAAACAAAAAAGATATTGACTCTATGATTGTCAAGGAACACTATATACTTTAATTAGCACCTTTTACAGAAGGATTATAAATGCTGAAAATGATTATGGATAATTTTCCTACCAAACATTAGTGCTTTATTATCCTAATGTTGATGGCAGTCATTGTGCAAGAGAAACTCATTTAGAGACTTATGAACAGAAACATGTCTTCTTATTTAAGTATAAGATTGTAAGTATTAATGAGTTTTGAGGATATTTTCTGTTTGCATTTCTCCATATACATAAAAATTGACATCACATGTTGTGTATCACCTTGTCAAAACAAATAGATAAAAATGAAGCTCTTTCTAGTCCTCAAACAAGATAGAATTATCCCTTACATATTGACTCCCTGTCACATTTCATAAAGCATGGCATAAATATCCACACTTGATAACATTTAATGAGAATAATCTGCCACGTATTTTCTTTTTGATGAAATTCCAATGGGTAAGTAGGTGCTACCATTCCCAGAATAAACAACAACAAATTTAATATTATAGCGTATATTTACTTCATATAATCTGGTTTCATTAATTTTGCAGGTCAAAACAACTTATAAACTTTACATTCATTTTTATTATAGAAGGACACAGGCAATATTTGGTAGAAGGGAACTTGTCAAACCTTTTAAAGTAAGTAAGTTGATCACACAAAGAAATAATCCCCAATCACATGGGTATAATATTAATACACTTAAGGTAGAGGAATTCCTGCTGTGGCTCAGCAGAAATGAATCTGACTAGTATCCATAAGGACACAGGTCTGATCCCTTGGCTTGCTCAGTGGGTTAAGGATCCAGCATTGCTGTGGCTATGGTGTAGGTCGGTGGCTACAGCTCTGATTCAGCCGCTAGCCTGCGAATTTCCATATGCTGTGGATGCAACCCTAAAAAGACAAAATATATTACTTAAGGTATACACATTAAATTTTCAAAATTTTAGATGTTAATTCTTTTAACTTAGGATCTGTAATTTATTAAGTGAAGCACAATAATATTGGTTGAAAAACACTTTTCCCACTGACATTTATTTTATATTCCCATGATGTTCTTGTATTATAGAGAAACTGAGCAGGCTATTAGGTCACAAAATTGAGTTTCCATTGCAGGTTTTATTAATTCTGTGACCTTGAGTAATTCTGAGGTATTTATTTCTTCTTCTATAAGGTGAAGATAACAGAATCTGCTAATTTTGTGGAGATCAAATGAAAGAATTCATTAGAAGTCCTGTAATTTTAAATGCTACCACAACTAAGCAATAATTTTATCAGTAATAAATTTCCATTATCCTTAATGCCTTCTGTATTATAAAAACAGCAAAAAAAGTAAATTTAGAATAAGATATGGTTTTTAATATACTGATTTTATTTTCATTCTATGGTTTTAATTTAGTAAAATTTCATATTTATTTTTGAAGGAAAACATAAAAGCATTCAATTCAAAAGCATTTACTGAAGGTCCATGAGATACTGTGAAGAGATTGAAAAAAAAAATAAGCGAAAATTAATAACATGTGTTCCTGTCTTCAGAATCACTGGATAGAATAGGATTATGATGATGAAGAGTAGATATATCAGTAAATAATTGTAATACCAAGTTTAAATGAAAGAACTGCTCAGTAAGGTTATATGAAATGTATACTACTAAGGAGATAGTATTTTTGATTAGAACTAAAATAATGTTTCCTAGAAATTAGGAAAATTCACTTAGACTTTGAAAGTTAAAAAAAAAGAGGGAGCATAGAAAGGAGACAAGTGCAATAAAGAGTAAAGCTTTAATGAAAACAGAACAACACAAAAATACTTATCCAGAGAAAAATTTTATTATAGTTGGAGACAGGGTATGGGTTGGAGCTCTGGAATAGCTTCAGAGACATGGATTTGTCTATTTAGTAGATGGTCATGCATGTCTTATCAAGAAATATGAACATTGTTTTCTATAAAGAATGGAGAGCTATTGAGCATTTCAAAAAGAAGATATGGATTTTTTTTTGTCTTTTTGTCTTTTTGCATTTTCTGGGGGCACTGCCGTGGCATATGGAGGTTCCCAGCCTAGGGGTCAAATCGGAGCTATAGCCACCGGCCTGCGCCACAGCCACAGCAACGCGGGATCCCAGCCGCGTCTGTAACCTGTACCTCAGCTCACAGCAATACCGGATCGTTAACCCACTAAGCAAGGTCAGGGATCGAACCCACAACCTCATGGTTGCTATTTGGATTCGTTAACTACTGCACCATGACAGGAACTCCTTTTTTTCTACTTTTGATAAATAACTCAAACTGGGGTTAATAAAATTTAGCAAATAATATTTGGATAAATAAAGTTGTTAAGGAGATTATATTACTGTAAATGAGTTGTGAAATGAGATATGAATTGGGATTTAACAGGAATATATAATTGGCCTATATACACTGTGGAATTAATGTTTAATTGGATTGGGTAGCAATAAAAACAGTATTTCGAGGTAGCTTTGAAACTGTATTGCGATGTGAAAAATTTAAATGACATAGGAAGTGGTAAATAAGAGAGAAATTTCAGAGGACGGGATTAAGATGGCAGAATAGAAGGACTGGAGCTCAACTTCTCTCCTAAAAACAACAAAATTCACAACTAAAGGCTGAGCACTTTTCAACCAAATGGACCAGAAACCTTAAAAAAGATATCCTACTCCAGAAAAAAGAGGAGGCCATATCAAGAGGTAGGAGGGGTGATTTCACAATATAAACAACCCCATACCTCCTGGGTGGGAAGCTCCACAGACTGGAAACTAACTGGTTCACAGAGACTCACCTACAGGAGTGAGAGTTCTGAGCCACACATCAAACTCTCACGTGTGGGGTCTGGCACTGGGAGAAAGAGCCCTGGAGCATCTGGCATTGAAGGCCAGTGGGGTTTGTGCGCAGGAGCTCCACAGGACTGGGGGAAATGGAGACCCCATTCTTAAAAGGTGCACACAGACTTTCATGTGCACTGGGTCCCAGGGCAAAGCAAAGTCTCCATGGGAATCTGGGTCAAACCTGACTGCAGTTCTTGGAGGACATTCTGGGAAAACAGGGGTGAATGTGGCTTGATGTGAGGGAAACACGTTGAAAGCAAAGCTCTTGGGAATATTCAGCAACCTGCCTTTCTCTGGAGGTGGCCATTTTGGGAAAATCTGGCCCCACCCATCAGTCAGTGCTGAGAAGCCCCAGGGCAAACAACAACCCCAGTGGTATCACAGCTCTGCCCCTCAGTACACAAGCTACCTAAAGACCCCTCAGGCACATAGCTGCCTCTAATCCCATCCAGAGACTAGGCCCCACCCACCAGAGGGATTAGAATTGACTCCACCTACCAGTGGGCAGGCATCAGACCCTCCCATCAGGACACCTACAGCAATCCCCCATACTGACTTCAGCCACAAGGGGGGCAGACACCAGAAGTAAGAGAGGTTACAGCTCTATTATCTATAAAAAGGTCACCACACCAAAAACCTATAAAAATGAAAAGAAAGAAAACTATAACTCAGATGAGGGAGAAAGGAAAAACCCCAGAAAAACAGTTAAGTGAGGAGGAGATTCTTAGCCTCCAGGAAAAAGACTTTAGACTGTTGATGCTGAAGATGATGTAAGACATTGGAAATAAACTGGAGGCAAAGATGGATAACTTACAGAAAACACTGAGCAAAGAGACACAAGATACAAAACTTTAGAAGAGATGCAAAATACAATAACTGAAATAAAAAATTCACTAGAAGCAGCTAACAGCAGAATACAGGAGGCAGAAGAACGAATAAGTGAGGTGGAGGACAGATTAGTGGAAATTATGGATGCAGAACAGAAAAGAGAAAAAAGATTGAAAACAAATGAAGAGAGTCTCAGAGAACTCTGGGACAATGTTAAAGGCACCAACATCCATATTATAGGGGTGCCAGAAGGAGAAGAGAGAGAGAAGGAGACAGAAAAAATATTTCAAGAGATAATAGTCGAAAACTTCCCTAACATGAGAAAGGAACCACTCACTCAAATCCAGGAAGCACAATGAGGATTATATAAAATAAAGCCAAGGAGGAACCCTCCAAGACACATATTAATGAAACTGACCAAAATTAAAGACAGAGAAAATCTTGAAAGCAGCTAGGGAAAAGAAACAATTAACATACAAGGGAACCCCAATAAGGTTATTGGCAGTTTTTTTAACAGAAACTCTGCAGGCCAGAAGGGAGTGGCATGATATACTCAACGTGATGAAAGGAAAAAAACCTTCAACCAAGATTACTCTACCCAGCAAGGCTCTCATTCAGATTTGAAGGAGAAATCAAAACCTTCACAGATAAGCAAAAGCTGAGAGAATTCAGCAACACTAAACCAGCCTTACAACAAATACTAAAGGAACTTCTATAGGCAGAAAAGAACAAGAGAAGAAGGAAAGAAAAAAGAGGAGCAAAAACAAATCCAAAGCAATTAATAAAATGGCAATAACAACATACATATCAATAATTACCTTAAATGTTAATGGACTAAACACCCCCACCAAAAGACATAGACTTGTTGAATGGATATGAAAACAAGACCCATATATATGCTGTCTTCAAGAGACCCACTTCACTTCTAGTGACACATACAAACTGAAAGTGAGAGGATGGAAGAAAATATTTCATTCAAACAAGGATCAAAAGAAAGCTGGAGTAGCAATACTCATATCAGACAAAATAGACTTTAAAATGAATATTTTAAGGGCAAAGAAGGACATTACATAATGATCAAAGGATCAAACCAAGAAGATGATATAACAGTTTTAAATATCTACACGCCCAACACAGGTTCACCACAATATATAAGGCAACTGCTAACAACCTTAAAAGGACAAATCAACAATAACACAATCATAGTGGGGGACATTAACACCCCACTTACAACAATGGACAGATCAACCAGACAGAAAATCAATAAGGAAACACAGGCCCCTAATGACTCATTAAACCAGATGGACTTAATAGATATTTATAGGACATTTCATCCAAAAGCAACAGAATACACATTCTTCCCAAGTGCACATGGAACATTCTCTAAGATTGATCATATCCTGGGCTACAAATCCAACCTCGGTAACTTTAAGAAAATTGAAATTGTATCAAGCATCTTTTCCAACCACAACTCTATACAGCTGGAAATCAACAACAAGAAAAAACTACAAAAAAAGGAGTTCCTGTCGTGGCACAGTGGTTAACGAATCTGAGTAGGAACCATGAGGTTGCAGGTTCCGTCCCTGCCCTTGCTCAGTGGGTTAACGATCCGGCATTGCTGTGAGCTGTGGTGTAGGTTGCAGACGTGGCTCGGATCCCGAGTTGCTGCGGCTCTGGTGTAGGCCGGTGGCTATGGCTCCAATTAGACCCCTAGCCTGGGAACCTCCATATGCCACGGAAGCGGCCCAAGAAATAACAAATAAACAAACAAAAAAAAAACTACAAAAAAAATACAAACACGTGGAGACAAAACAACATGCTACTAAACAACCAATGGATCACTGAAGAAATCAAAGAGGAAATTAAAAAATACCTGGCAGCAAATGACAATGAAGATACGACACTCCAAAACCTATGGGATGCAGCAAAAGCCGTTCTAAGAGGAAAGTTTATAGCAATACAAGCCCACCTCAGGAAACAAGAAAAAGCTCAAATAAACAATCTAACTTTACATCTAAAGCAGCTCGAGAGAGAAGAACAGACAAGACCAAAAGTTAGTAGAAGGAAAGAAATAAAGATCAGAGCAGAAATCAATGAAATAGAAACAAAGAAAACCATAGAAAAGATCAATGAAACGGAAAGCTGGTTCTTTGAAAAGATCAACAAAATTGATAAACCTCTAGCCAGACTTATCAAGCAAAATAGAGAGCAGCCTCAAATCAATAACATTAGAAATGAAAAAGGAGAAGTAGCAACGGACATCACAGAAATACAAAGGATCATAAGAGACTACTATATGCAACTATATGGCAATAAATTGGAAAACCTAGAAGAAATGGACAAATTTTTAGAAAAGTACAATCTCCCAATACTAAACCAAGATGAAATAGAAAAGATGAACGGACCAATCACAAGAACTAAAATTGATACTGTGATTAAAAACCTTACAACAAACAAAAGTCCAGGACCAGATGGCTTCACAGGTGAATTCTATCAAACATTTAGAGAAGCGCTAACACCTCTCCTTCTGAAACTATTTCAAAAAATTGCAGAAGAAGGGATACTCCCAAACTCATTCTATGAGGCCACCATCACCCTGATACCAAAACCAGACAAAGATACCACAAAAAAAGAAAACTATAGGCCAATTTCACTGATGAACATCAATGCAAAAATCCTCAACAAAATACTAGCAAACCACATCCAATAATACATTAAAAGGATTATACATCATGATTGAGTGGGATTTATCCCAGAGATGCAAGGGTTCTTCAATATCCACAAATCCATCAGTGTGTTACACCACATTAAACAACTGAAGAATAAAAACCATACAATCCTCTCAATAGATGCGGAAAAAGCCTTTGACAAAATCCAACACCCATTTCTGATAAAAACCCTTCAGAAAGTAGGCATAACGGGAACTTACCTCAACATGATAAAGGCCATATATGACAAACCCACAGCGAACATCATTCTCAAAGGTGAAAAGCTGAAAGGATTCCCGCTAAGATCAGGAACAAGACAAGGATGTCTGTTCTCACCACTACTCTTCAACATAGTTTTGGAAGTCCTAGCCACAGCAATCAGAGAATTTAAAGAAATAAAAGGAATCCAAATTGGAAAGGAAGAAGTAAAACTATCCCTGTTTGTAGGGGACATGATACTATACCTAGAGAATCCTAAAGACCCTACCTGAAAACTGTTAGAGCTTATCCACGAATTTGGCAAAGTTGCAGTATACAAAATCAATACACAAATCGATGGCATTTCTATACACCAACAATGAAAAAGAAAAAAAGGAAATTACCATTGCTTCCAAAAGAATAAAATACCTAGGAGTAAACCTACCTAAAGAGACAGAAGACCTGTACTCTGAAAACTATTAGCCACTGATGAAAGAAATCAAAGATGACACAAATAGATGGAAAGATATACCATGCTTGTGGATTGGAAGAGTTAATATTATCAAAATGACCATACTACCTAAGACAATCTACAGATTCAATGCAATATTTATCAAATTACCAAGGACATTTTTCACGGAACTCGAACAAAATATTTAAATGTTTGGGAGCACAAAAGAACCAGAATAGCCAAAGACATCCTGAAAAAGAAAAATGGAGCTGGAGGAATCAGGCTCCTGGACTTCAGGCTATACTACAAAGCAACAATCATCAAAACTGCATGGTACTGTGACAAAGACAGAAATACAGATCAGTGGAATAGGATAGAAAGCCCAGAATTAAACCCACGCACCTACAGCCAACTAATCTATGACAAAGGCAGCAAGAATATACAGTGGGGAAAGGACAGCTTATTCAATAAGTGGTGCTGGGAAAACTGTACAGCCACATGGAAAAGAATGAAATTAGAACACTCCCTAACCCCATAAACAAAAATAAACTCCAAATGGATTAAAGACCTAGATATAAGACCAGACACTATAAAACTCTTAGAGGAAAACATAGGCCAAACACTCTCTGACATAAACAACAGCAACATCTTCTCAGATCCACCTCTCAGAGTATTGACAACAAAAACAAAAACAAACAAATGGGACCTACTCAAACTTCAAAGTTTCTGCACAGCAAAGGAAACCCTAAACAACACAAAAAGACAACCCACAGAATGGGAGAAAATCTTTGCAAGTGAGTCAACTGACAAGGTATTAATCTCCAAAATTTATAAACAACTTCTGCAGCTCCATACCAAAAAAACAAACAAGCCTATCAAAAAATGGGCAGAAGATCTAAACAGACAGTTCTCAAAAGAAGACATACAGATGACTGAGAAACACATGAAAAGATGTTCAACATCACTCATTATTAGAAAGATGCAAATCAAAACCACTCTGAGGTACCACCTTACACTAGCCAGGATGGCCATCATCAAAAAATCTACAAACAATAAGTTCTGGAGAGGGTGTGGAGAAAAAGGAACACTAGTACACTGTTGGTGGGATTGTAAATTGGTGCAACCACTGTGGAAAGCAGTCTGGAGATGCCTCAGAAAACTAAACAGAGAACTACCATTTGATCCAGCAATTCCGCTCCTGGGCATCTACCCAGAGAAAACCATGACTCGCAAAGACACATGTACTCCAGTGTTCATTGCAGCACTATTTACAATAGCCAAGACATGGAAACAACCTAAATGTCCATCGACAGAGGAGTAGATCAAGAAGATGTGGTACATATACACAATGGAATATTACTCAGCCATTAAAAAGAACAAAATACCAGCATTTTTTGCAACATGGATGGACCTAGAAACTATCATGCTAAGTGAAGTCAGCCATGCAGTGAGACAACAACATCAAATGCTTTCACTGACATGAGGAATCTGAAAAAAGGACAGACTGAACTTCTTTGCAAAACAGATGCTGATTCACAGACATTGAAAAACTTATGGTCTCTGGAGGAGACAGTTTGGGGTGGTGGGGGGATGTGCCTGGGCTGTGGGATGGAAATCCTGTGTAATTTGATTGTTATGATCATTATACAACTACAGATGTGATAAATTCATTTGCGTAATAAACAAAAAGAAATTTTGGAGTGGAGAGGAGAAACTATTCACTTATTTATTGCACAATTATTTATAGACCTCCTAATATATGCCAGAGATCTTATCAGACATTGGGTATAGATAGAGCAGTGTAAGGACTGCTGTGATCTGTGTCGCTATTTTCTGCTATGTTCTCATTTGCTGAAATGGGCCAGAACAGGACCCAAATAGCTGTATTTAATAGATGACAGATACCTAGCTTTAATGATCAATGTTAATAACAGAAGCATCACTTCTTGCCCCATTTCTGTGTCCCCATGCTATTCGCGTCAGGAAAGAAGCTACAAAAATTACTATTATGAACTTCCTTATAAAGTCTACAAGTTGGAATACAGAGCCAGATACAATCAGTTTTATGAAATTAAAAAAATAGCCTACATTGTTAAGATATAACATAGTAATATTTACCTGCTACATATTTTAAGCCTAAGTGACTCCT
Organism: Phacochoerus africanus; assembly: GCF_016906955.1. Taxonomy (NCBI): domain Eukaryota; kingdom Metazoa; phylum Chordata; class Mammalia; order Artiodactyla; family Suidae; genus Phacochoerus; species Phacochoerus africanus. The sequence continues at coordinate 185,862,121 of NC_062544.1, read as the reverse complement.
AGACTTGACATTTTCCATGTCCATTTTCTAAATACAGAACTGATCATTTTATATCAGAAAAATGATTGACACATATTTTATGTATTATTATAAAATATAAGTCATCTTTTAAAATATGTAGTGGTAATATACAAAGATGAGTTTTGAGAATGCTTAATTCCTTTTTTCTCTCAGATTTAAATTCTAACAAAATATGGTGCCAAAGAGATTATATTTATGATAGCGTGTTGTATTAGTCTGCTCAGGCTGCCATGATAAAATACCATGGACTGGATGGCTTAAAGGATAGATATTTTCTCCCAGTGCTAGAGCCTAGATATCTAAGATCAAGGTTCCAAATGATTCAATGTCTGGTAAGAGCTCTCTTCCTGCCTTGCAGACTACCATCCTTTCCCTCTGTTCTCACATGGTCTTTCCTGGTGAATGCATATACACAGAGAAAGAGAGACAGACAGACAGAGAGAGAGGGAGAATGCTCTGATCTCTCTTCTTATAAAGACAATAATCCTACCAAAGCAGGGCCCTGTCCCTTCCACTCATTTAACTTTTTTTTTTTTGGTCTTTTTTTTTTTTTTTGTCTTTTTGCCATTTCTTGGGCTGCTCCCATGGCATGTGGAGGTTCCCAGGCTAGAGGTCGAATCAGAGCCATAGCCACTGGCCTACACCAGAGCCACAGCAACGCAGGATCCGAGCCTCGTCTGCAATCTACACCACAGCTCACGGCAACGCCGGATCCTTAACCCACTGAGCAAGGCCAGGGATTGAACCCATAACCTCATAGTTCCTAGTTGGATTCGTTAACCACTGAGCCATGACGGAAACTCCATTTTTGGTCTTTTTTGAGGGCCATACCCACGGTATATGGAAGTTCCCAGTCTAGCGTTCAAATCAGAGCTGCAGCTGCCAGCCTATGCCGCAGCCAAAGCAACACCACTTCCAAGCCTCATCTGTGAACTATGTTGCAGCTTGTAGCAACACTGGATTCTTAACCCACTGAGTGAGGTCAGGGATCAAACCTGCATCCTCATGGATACTAGTCAGGTTCTTAACCACTGAGCCACAGCATGAACTCCTCCACTCATTTAATCTTAATTACTTCCTAAGAAGCCCCATTTGCAAATACAGTCATACACTATAGGTTAAGACTTCAACATCTGAATTTTGAGGGGATACAAACATTCAGATCATAAGTATGTCTTGAAAATGAATAACTGATTGTGTTGAAGTGATTTAATCTATAATGATAATTGTCCATTTTTAATAATTTCACTGTAGTGCTCTCCAGGTCTGTCTTCTTTAAATTTATTTTTCTTTATATTTATTATATACCCGATGACTAATAACTCATTGTTATTACTATAAGAATAGTATATATTAAATTGTGTTTTATTTTCCTTATCTCCAGGTTGGAAATGAAGCATGTTTTCCTAAAGTCAACCCATATTAACAAGTGACTATACTGCACTATAATATCTTTGTATATGTTCATGCCCTTACTTGTGGATCTTCCCATAGCAATGCAAAGTGAAGATATGATTATTCTTTTTTTCTCATGTACCCTATGACACAGTAGGGGCCTGAAAAGTTTACAAATGCAATTTATTGTGGGGACAGCAAGCAGCATCAGAACAAATTCAAGAAGAATGTATTCTCTCAAGGGTGCTCATTTTGGAAGTTCATTTTTCTAATTTTGTTTTCTTGATAGGAGTGGTTTACATGGGAAGAAAAATAGACATTTAAATTGACACAAAGCCAAGTATAAAATTTAGGCATTAGTTCATTGTCAGTCTGAGATTAATGAAAGCCTTGTCTAGAAGGAGATTCAGAGAAGACTGAATTCAAGAACAGCAAAAAGTGATGCAAAAAATTAAACACACTCACTCAAATACACACATTTAAGTCATGAGATAGGAAATTAAAAAAATATAAGAATCAGTACTTAGAAGATGTGGCAAACACAGAGGTCTGATTTTAGCAATGAAGTTAATTACTTCTGAAAAACTCCCCAAGATTCCAAAAGCAAAGAATTTGTCCTAGAGTCAGTCCTGTGCACAACTGTGATAATAATAGTGTACGTGATTGGTTCTGATGCCAAGCTAGATATTTCCCATTTAACCCCGAGACTAAAAGTGACAACTGAGAATAGAAGCCACTATGTGCACTACATTCAGTGACTCATCAGTTCCTCAGTGTCACCATCCTGCAGCAGAACCTTATCACCTTAGTTATCATCAGGAGCTTCAGTCTCCTGCTCCCCATTATTGCTATAGAAATAGTATCTGATGCAAAGATAGGCTGTCCTCTGGGAGTGTTCAGTGTTTGTGTACTTATTTCCTTCTTTCACTGAAGGACGAGGGGTAGATCATTGAGTGGTTGCAATTTCAAGAAAGCTAAGGAGGATCCAGGAGAATCTTTTAAATGTTAGGGGAAATTGGATAGAAGGAGATATTGACATCTAAGTCCTTGAGTGACTGTTTGCTCAGTCACCGTCCTTACAGTCATTCTGTTTTATAGAAGTGGGAAAAGGCTTTCAGATGAATGATATGATGGTATATTCAGATAGGGAAGGAAAGGTTCCATACCTTCAAGCTCATAGTTTATGAAAGATATGCTATTTGGAACTCATATTTCGTAAGAGTTCTAAAAGTGGGCAGTACAGGAGATATTCAGTGAGATGGAGGCTTCAGGTTTTCTTGTAAAAACCGCAGCATGGTACACAATTAATCACATGAGAGAATGTAGGTAGGTGGCCACAGGACTATGCAAAAGAACCATTTTTACTTAAGAGAGTTGCAAGGAATTATATCAGAATGCCTAAAATTAGACTACTTTTGATGGACATTTAGCATTCTTGCCATGAACTATGTAATGAGCAGTGATCTCAACAGACTTTAAGCTCTTAATAACATCCCTTTATGTTAGTATGTATGAGTAGATGAGTTAAGCAAGAAAATGATATATATTACATAAAAATCTATATGTAATGCTATATATAGTTTATATAAACTGTATATAATACAATATATAAAATATATATAGTATATATACTCTTTCTTGAATATTACACCTCCTGAATTATATAAGTAATTATATAGAACCTTAATTAATAGGAAGGAAAAGCAAGAATATGTTAGACATCCCCTTTACTTTTCCATTGTTGGTTAAAGGCAGGGATTATGTCTCCTCAAAAATAATAACTATCCCAAATAGATCAATATTTTATAAATTTAAACCCCTCTTAATGTCACATAAAATCCATCATAACAATTAGGACTTTCTTCTTTCTGTTATGTTTATGGGATGTAGAAAGGGGTTAGGGAGTATGTAATATAATAATATAATACCAGGTGATGCAGAAAAAAATAACTCCACAAAACCCCAGTAAACTCCAGCAAGATCTAAAACATGTCCTCTTGGAGTTCTAGTCATGGCTCAGTGGAAGCAAATCTGACTACCATCCATGAGGACATAGGTTTTATCCCTGACCTTGCTCGTTGAGTTAAGGATCCAGCATTACCATGAGCTGTGGTATAGGTCACAGACGTGGCTCGGATCCTGAGTTGCTGTGGCTGTGGCGCGGGCCAGAAACTGCAGCTCTGATTGGATCCCTGGCCTGGGAACCTCCACATGCTGTGGGTGCAGCCCTAAAAAAACAAAAATAAAACAAAATAAAAATAAATAAAAAATGTCCTCTTAATTTGTAGGAGGCTTTTCTCTAAGGTATAAATACTCAGTATCAATACATCTTTGGCTCCTCCATCTAATACATAACTTTAGAATTCCCTGTATTGTTTTGTATACTGCTGGCTAGAGAAAATAAAATGGTAAATGATCAAACATGAGAGATAGTCTTAAGCCCTACTGTAATTGAAGCACGTTTGTGCTCATATTTCAATGGCTAAATTAAGTTATATGACCACATCTTATTGCAAGGGAGCTGGGAATTTTAGTTCAACTATGTGCCCAAGAAGAGGAGAGAAAGTACTAGAATAACCAGCTACTCAGTTTCTTCTCTGGTTTGCCAGTTTGTCTTTCTCACCTCTTCATATCTCATACAAATGACAGTCAATTAATTCTCAGGCTATTCTATCAGAATAATTTAGATTACGCTCATTAACTGACAAAGGCAATGTCTCAGTGATGTAACACCTCTTAAATTTATTTCTCAGTCCACAACACATGCCAAGTACAGTTCAGTGGAGGGGCTCTGATTATAGTGATCACTTATGGAGTCAGTTAGAAGCCTCATCAAAGCATATGCCTCCGTGATCACCATGGCAAGGGGAGCAGAACATGGAACTCATATAACCTCTGCCAACATTTCATTAGCTAACGCAAGCTACTTTTTAATACCATCTTCCAAAATTATGAAGAAGTATGTATTCAAAAGGAGGAGAAATGGAATATATATGTTAGATCTTCATGGTCATTCTACAATTCCAGTTATTACAATCACCTCAAAGTGCCAAATATCCAGTAACTGTTCAGTAATCTATTAGGCCATTGTTCATGAATTGTAAAACTATGAACTAAAAAAGAAAAAGGTATTTGTCCTGTTTATCCAGTTCATAATGGTGAGCAAGGAGAAAATGTCCACTCTGCATATCCCCCTTTAAGAAGAGTGGCACTAGGAAATCACACACAGCAATCACTGGTGTATAATAATCTTGAAGTCCTGCTAAGTAGTATTGTAAAGGCTTCCTTCCCTGTGGGTAGGATAAGTTCCTTAACTTGATTCAGATTCTGCTCTTTGGAAGGAATAGTGTTGTCAAGTCTCTTCAGTATCTTGCACTGTGAGTTTGTATCTGTGTGCATGTGTGTGCTTGTGTACCAACCTTAATTAAGCCCTCCCTCACTCCTTGTTCTTTTTGACATCTTATAAAGTGGTAATTTGGAAACATGTTCTCATTAGGGTCTGCACAGCTTCCACTGTTTTTATTCTACTATTGAAAGTTTAGGGGCAAAGGAATGGTTTAATACTTTATAGCCAAAGCCACTATTACGTTAAATTCTTGTTTTCTTGATAACACAACTTACTAAAAAAAATAATAATAAAAAAAAATCATCTGGTCTCTTTGCTTCTAGAAATGTCTGTGTTTCAGTAATTTTTTTTTCCTAGACATAGGTCTTAAGTTGGTTCTATTTCTCAATTTCTTCAGATTTATTCATTCTCTTTCACACGTGGCTATTTGAAATTAAAGGTTTGGATGAGAAGAAAAGACCCTTTGTGTGCTGTTTATCACATGGCTGAGTGACCTTGTTTAATGGGAAACTTAATGGACATTTTTCACTCAAACAACCTTTGTCTCATTTAATAGATTTTGAGGCCAGCAGCAGCTGGGTTTTCAAATTGGCAAGGCAAGGCCACACATTTTGAGACTTTATTTAGCCTCTTAAATTTCTGCCTGAAAACTGTCAAATATTCCCTGTTCTTGAGCTCATTTCTCTTATTTAGTACTCTGGTAAAAGCAGAAAATAAATGCCAACAGATACTATCATTCCGTTTCTTTCCAGACACTTCCCACAGAGCTTCAATCTTTTTAAGGACATGGGATGGCTTCAAAGTTACCAGCCAAAACAATTTTGCAAACTGTTTTCTCTTCATAAAGCAATCTTTGGTTTTCTAAATGCTAATATCAGTTTCCTCACAGATCACTACTGATATGCTTATCTAATTGTATCAGTTACAGTGGTACACAAATCATTTCTGCATTGGTTTAAGAAACTCTAAACAAATAGCTCCAACATAAATAATGATACAAACTGCACAAAACTACTAATATGTTCTAAACACATTACTATTCTGTAGCCTATTCTTTTAATGTCTGCTTATAATTCCCCAGGAAGCCCATGGTATATAAGCTGATATTTATGAACAAATATTTTATCTTTTCACACAAAACAATATGTCTTTCACAATTGCTCTCTGAAAAACTGACAGGCATACAACTTAGCCTGTCTTTACAATGAATCCATAAATATCCTCTAATTACTTCTTAGTAACACTTTCACTCTTTCTGAGAGTACAGTTAGTTGTGAAGTTCTGCCCAGTCTGTGGCAAATGAAGTCATTTCTTTAGGAGAGGCATTATACCTTTCTGTTCTATGGCTGCTTCTCTTCCAAGGAAAAATCTCTGAGCATAGCGCTGGTGCTGGGGGTGGAGAATATGACATCCTTTTCTCTAAGTGACATCCCTGTGTTAGGTGCTGAATGCTCAATGTATGGGGGAAACAGTCTTACTAGGTCTCCTTGGTTTGCCTGTTTTGTCATGGGATTCCCATATGCTAGCCAGAGTAAAGGGTAATCGGAATCCCAATATTATCAATCGCATCCTACCTGAGATAGAGTTTCTGTCACACAAATGGGGAATGGACAGAATTAAAGTCCCAACTTTTGCTTTTATTCCCTAGAACATAGCCTCTTACTAACAGGTAGCTGAAAGCAGGATGCAAAATGCTGATGCCCTTTCCTCCTTAGCAGATACTCCTCTGACTGAGAAATGAAGGGGGTGAGGGAGTACTGTCTTATTGGCTGTACCTGACTGGAGTAGAGTTTTAGCCTCACTGAGCTGGGAGAAGAGATGGCACAGGTATTGGTTACTATAGAATAGACTTTTACAGTCCTTACTGACTTTTAGTATATTTCCTTAGACAAGTGTTTTAATTTTATCTATGCCCTCCAGTCCACTTCCAGGAAATTTAAATCTTACTATTCCATCACTTTTATCATTCTCACCAGTTTTACCTGGGAGCAGATCCATGGAGCTCTTTATACTATCAAGGTGCAAGTAGAACTCCTACACTCTATTTTTTTTAAATGAAAAATTTCCAAATGCCTCACTTACTACTGTCATTACTGAAATCAGCCTTCTTCCATAAAAGACTAAAATGTATTTCTTTAATCATCATATATACATGGCCCATTGGTAATGACAGAATTTGTGTTCATCATATTCAGTTCTTTGGCAGCTCTCAGCCCAAACTACTTATGCTATTAGGAAGCCAAGAGACTTACCCAGGTCCAGGATGACTGCTCACGAAGACAGAGTCTAATTTAGTCTTTGAAAACACCCTTTAAAATGTGTGCGGAGAGACCAACTTAAAGGAAAAAGTTAAAATATTTGTGTTTATTTTAGTGATTTTAATAGCAACTAGTTCAGAAAAAAAAAAAGTTTATTTGATTTTGGTAAAAATATGCAATTGAAAATATCTTTAACACATTTCACTTCCAAATTCCTAGGTGAAGGATAAATAGGTAGCAGAAAAACACTAGGGCTAATATAAACTGAGAGGAAATAGTAGTGGACAATAGATTTTAATAAATCTGGAGAATATGAAAAGATGGAAGATTAAGTAGTAATTGACAGGCACAATGGGGAAGCATATCTATAGGGCGATGTTAAAGTGTATTTAAGCTAGAACACTAGATTTCAAGGCATTGGAGGCATTAGTTTCCATTGAAAGCAATAAAAAAAAAAAAGGATTTAGGTAATAATTTGGATTGATTTTGACCCTCCAAAATCCACATGTTGAAGCCCTAACATTCAGCACAGCAGAATGTGACTATATTTGGAGACAGGACCTTTATGGAGGTAATTAAATTAAAATGAGTCCATAATTGTGAATGCTAATTCAATCTGAATGGATTAGGACATAGAGAAAAACATCAGGGGTGTGTATTCAGAGGTACAGCCATGAAAAGAGGCTGCAAAAGGGTGATGATCTGTAAGTGATGGAGTCCTCAGGAGAAACTTAACTGTTCTAGCACCTTGACCTTTGACTTCGAGCTCCCAAAACTGTGAGAAAACAAATTTCTGTTATTTAAACCATACAGTCTGCGGTATTTCACTATGGCAACCTTCAGAAATGAATACAAATGATTAGGCAAAACTTTTGTACACAAAGATTGGGATTATGCAGCAAGAGGGTTATTTCATTTTCCCATTGTTTCCTTCCTATGTAACAGAAATGAAGAATGCCTTTCATAATCCTATTAGTAGATTGGATGTGGCTGGGAAAAGAATTTGAGCCTCAGGATATATTAATAAAATTCTTGGAACCCAAGAGCCAAGGGAGCAAAAACTGAAAAAAGAAACAGAACAGGATATCCAAGACTAACTGAGTGACAACTACAAGAGTTATAAACCCACGTAATAGGAACAAAGGGACAAAAAAGAGAAAAGACAAGAAGAAATATTTCAAATAATAATGGATGTGAATTTTACCAAATTAATTTTAGGCACCAAACTATAGATCCAGGGAAATCAGAGAACACTAGCGGAATTAATGAAAAAAAAAAAAGAGACATCTAGGCATATCATTTTAAAACTATGGAAATCAAAGATAAATAATAAGTTTTGAAAAAAGCTGGAGGAAAAGCACTTTGCATCTTGACTTCTCCTCAGCCCATGCCAGCAAGAAGAGAGAGGAATAAAATATTTAAAATGTTGAGAGAAAAAAATACAGCAACCTAGAATTTAGTACACTGAGAAATTATTTTTTTAAATGAAGGAGAAATAAAGACTTTCTCAGGCAAACAGAAATTGAAGAAACTTATTGTAAGTAGATCTGGCTTGCAAGACATGTTAAAAGTTCTTTAGAGAGAAGGAAAATGATGACTCAAACTTAAATCTACATCAAAGAACAAATAGATGAAGGTAAAATAAATTTTAATTTTTCTCATCCTTAATCGATGTAATAACGGTTGGTTCAACATAATGATACCAACGATGTATTTGATTATATAAGCTATGTATGTCAAGAAAAATATCCTTGTGTGTGCTTATTGTGAGTGAAAAATAATAGAAATAAGAAAGAGATGGGAGGGAAGAATTGGGATTATTTTGTTATTATTAATTCCTCACAAGGGTTGTAGTGCAATTTGAAAGTGGACTTTGATTAGCACACATAAAAAGGTAAAAATAAGATATATAGGAATATACTAAGAAAGGAGGGAAAATGGAATCAAATAAACTATTAAACTACAAAAGGCAGAAAAAGAGTGGAAAACAACAGAAATGAAAAAAAGAACATCAAATGAAAACAGTAACAAATATAGCAAGTTCAGCTATACCAGAAATCACTTTAAATGTCAGTGATTTAATAAAGGCAGAAATCATCATAGTGGATGAGAAAAGAAGATTCAAATATATTTTATTAACAATAAACCCATTTTAAATGAAAAAACGAGTGCTTCCACTTCTGGCCAAGATGGATTAACATAGACCAGATTTACCCTCCCATATAAATGAACTTAAACCCCAACCAATCAAACAAAGAAACTAACAAACAAACAAACAAAACAGGCAAAATACATGAAATAATGTAATGGGTGTAATATAGTCATGTAAACAGAATAAGGGAGAAAATGAAGAATCCCATGAAGAATCAGGTATGCTTTATATGTTGTTTGAATTTTAAGAGATTTAATTGTTAGAATTACTATTATCTGTTGGCATCATGTAGATTATAGGAATGACAAGTAGCACCCTTTTTTTAATGCTCAAGTTTGGAATCATTTTGAACCCAGATGAAAAATCAAAGTTAGTTTTTTCCTGATAAATGTAAACTGGAGAAGGTGGCATGGACATCTGGTTAAATGGGCATCTCAATGTATATTCCAGATGAGAGACCTACCATGTTACAGGCAGACCTACCATGTTGCACAGTTGATTGCCACCAGAAGATCCCAAGTAACCCTCTTTGCAGGCAGGCAGTTCCCAAAGAGAGAGCTACCAAGGGCAGAGTCATTTTCTCTCTCCCAGTTGCAGTTAATCAGATAAATCACGCCCCCCTCCTGGCTGCTGCTTTTCCTTCTTGAACAGAATGAAAAGTCCTTCTCAATATGCAAACACAGGGAGAAGACATATGTCCTCTCTCACATGTAGGATAAAATACTGACTTATCTCGGAAATTAAACACACGAAGCCAAAGTCAAACATTATTTACTTTTTCTATATTTTTCTTCATGTAAAAAAGACATTCTTAGAAGAAGTACTTGGGAGGTCAAATTCAAGTTATTATTTCATCTTACTTGTCACATACAAGGCTACCCTTCATTTAATTATTTTTAATTTTTACTTTCATAAAGATGCAGTAATCTTTTTACCGTTAGTTACTTTAATTTGACACTGTTGGCTTTTGTGCTTAGAGCAATTTGAATTTGACAGTTCATTTATGGAGAATTTTAATAAGGAAAGTCAGTTAAGCATCTGTCCAAATTACCCCTTATATAGACAGCAGCGGAATGTAAATTTGCATTGCAATAAGATTTATTAGAAAAGTTTAACTTATCACATACCCTTACTGCCTTTTTTAAAGTGAGAGATTTAGCCAAATGTTATTAGAGTTGATGAAGACAAATATTATATAATACAATATATTTCAGTAAAATATATTTAGTGTTGTTTTAGAGGCTATCAAAATATATATTATTTGAAATAATTTAAAACCTTTCCTTGAGTTCCCATCGTGGCGCTGTGGTTAACGAATCTGACTAGGATCCATGAGGTCGTGTGTTTGATCCCTGGCCTTGCTCAGCAGGTTGGGGATCTGGCATTGCCGTGAGCTGTGGTGTAGCTCACAGATGCTGCTCGGATCTCGTGTTGCTGGGGCTGTGCCGTAGGCTGGCGGCTACAGCTCCAATCAGACCCCTAGGCTGGGAATCTCCATATGCTGCGGGTTTGGCCCTAGAAAAGACAAAAAAATAAAAATAAATAAATAAATAAAACCTTTCCTTATTCTCTGCAGTTGTTTTTTCAAGATGTCTTTTTCTATCACTAGAACCCACATATACATTAACATACTTGTTTGTACAACCCAAACACGTTCTTAAAACTCTCAGCTTAGTCACTATAAGTATATACCAGAATGATTATCAATTTTTCAAAAAATTATAAAAAGAATATTAATGTCAAATTGCATCCTTGGGTTTCACATGATGGAATTACTTTTTCTTTCATGCATTGCTTTACTCAGCTGAAAATATAATTTGTTCCACTGGGGTGATTTCAGATTCGGGTTCTTAGTCCATAATGTTTTGGTCCTTCTGTAGAAATATGATTTAGGGGGTTGTTCATTCAAATTCCTGACATATGAAAAATTTTAGAGTCTCTTCAGAAACCTACTTGTTAGCTGTATGAAAACTGGGAATTGTTGTCTCCTGTTAAACCTTCAGATATTCTATGTATTCTCTTCTGATGCATGTTCTTATCCCTAAAGCTTTCCCCAAATGATGTTTCATAAGAGCATAAACCTAACTTTTGTATATTCAGTATCTTGCAGTGTCTGCCTGTATTAGATGCCTCAAATATTTACAGCATGAGAAATGAGTATATTTAGCCTCTTAATTAGTTAACTCTTGCAGATCACTGAGTGATTTATATACCTCCCTTTTAAATACTTTAAAACGTTTTGAGATTGAAGAAGTTACATTTCTTATATAGGTGCATTAGAGTTCATATATTCTTCTTTTTCATTAATATTTAGATTCAGCATTTGAATGATTGCTGCTTAAGGGAGACTTCCCATTATCTGAATTCTTTAGGCTGATGAGGCATAAACCTCAAACTCTTCAACAGTACGGTAAAATATGTAAAAAACACTAATCTTCTTTCATGTAAAATAAAATATTGGCATGACATAATATTCCACTACATAGATATTCCATGATTTGTTACATTATTCCCTACTCCTTAACATATAGTTATTTCTATTAGTTTGCCCTTATAAACAATTCTGTGATTAATTGCCATATATGTACATAAATGCTTAGCTGTTTTGACTTGTTATATTGGAGCTTTCTAGCCATTTGTATTATTGTGCATATTTAGGGATAGGTTAGCACTATGGGGTGTCCATTTTTTTAAAATTCACACCAGTTCATGGATACATATAGGTCTTAAATACCCAATTTTTTCTAAACTGTTATATGACTATGCTTTATATACATGGAGCATGTGAGATTCCACTGCTTATCATACACAAGAGATGTACATGATTTAATTTAGTATGCCTTTGGAGAATAACTACTCTGAACATTAAATTTGAAAGTTACTGAGGGCCATAGATAGTTTAAAACATTTCCGTTTAAATTCTGCAGAATAAAGGTTTGGATTTGATGTTAATTGATATTAGACATGAGCAATGACTGAAGTCACTCCCTGAATTCTGAGATCACAAAATAACAATCTATCAATCAAAGCAAAATTCTTGCTTTGTTATTGTCTGTTTACAGCTCCATAAAGGATTAGATTAGTGATCAAAGGGCACATATTTTGATGCTGACATTGAAAGACAAATATCCAAAGACTTTACACTTTAATGATGTGATATCCTTCAGATAAGAGACTGACATCCTGAAACATGATAATGGTGTATGACAATTTGAAGTGCAGGGTCCTGACTATATTAAATACAAGGGTTCAGGGAGTTTTAAGTCATTTATGCTAACTGGCTTGTCAAGATGACACTCTTGTCAAGGAAAGGTTGGAAAACAGAATCCTGTGGTAAATTAAGACAGTTTTGATTTTTTATCAATATTTCTAACCCACTGACTTGATGTTTGGTGATTTTTACTAACTCCTGATAAAAGAAACTCAGATTATAGTTTAAATTTATTCTGGATATGTTATAAACATTATAAATGTTTATAATCATGTTGTAAATATTTAAAATTTTTTTCAGAAAATGTTTTAGAGAAACTTAAAATCTGGAAGGCAAACCAAAAATATAAAAGCTTTTTCTTAAAATCATGTGTAACCATAACCATGAACTTAACACATTTTACTCTTTTCAGTTCATTTTCATTTGTAAATTAGTGAAATGGATAACATCTTAGAATGTTTACTCTAGGAGAGCAAATTATCTTTCCTATTTAAGGAGAATAATACACAGTTTCTAATTTTTGTTCCTTCTTCTAAAGCAGTTATATTCTACTGCTTGAATTCTTCATTTTTTTCAACGTGAATGTATGTCTGGAGTTTCAACCATAAACTCACACATTTGGTCATCATAAGACCATTAATAAAACTTGAAGAAAATAAAAGTACCTGATTATATAAACTTTTTTATTACTCAATGAATTTTATTACATTTATAGTTTTACAATGACCATCACAACCCAATTTTATAGCATTTCCATCCCAAACCCCCAACGCATCCTCCCACCCCCAATGCATCCCCCCACCTCCCATTGTCTAATTTGGAAACCATAAGTTTTTCAAAGTCTGTGAGTCAGTATCTGCTCTGCAAAGAAGTTCACTGTGCACTTCCACATGTAAGTGATAGCATTTGATGTTGGTGTCTCACTGTATGGCTGACTTCACTTAGCATGATAATTTCTAGGTCCATCCATATTGCTGCAAATGCTGTTATTTCTTTCCTTTTAATGGTGGAGTAATATTCCATTGTGTATATGTACCACATCTTCTTGATCTACTCCTCTGTCAATGGACATTTAGGTTGTTTCCATGTCTTGGCTATTGTAAATAGTGCTGCCATGAACATTGGAGTACATGTGTCTTTTCGAGTCTATTAAGGTATCAATCACATGCTGCATCAAAACAAGTATTTATTTTATTTAATGGCAATACATTCATTATGTGAAACACATTTACTAAAAGCATATTACCTCTGGGCTCATGTGTATATTCACACAATGACTTGCCCTAGTGTATTCCTTTTCTTGGTTATTATTATCATTATTCAACTAGTTAATGTATGCAGTTTGTATAAAGACTTAGTTGGTTAATCATTTGCCCTTCAGACAATCCTAAAGTAAGGAAAAAGCTATATATCACTTTTTAAACATAAAAAGATGTTTAAAACATGTTATCGGAGTTATTACTGTTAAATTCAAATTTTGAAGAAATGATTACACCCTAGTTTCTTACCTTAAAGACCACAGTGAAGAATGAAAGTAGGCTAAACATATCAGAGTAAGATGGGATTCTCTTACTTTATCTATAAATTTATAATGAAGTACACATATCTGTTGGTATAGATATAAATAGAATTTCATAAAAATATATAATGTATCAGACGAAATGAGATTTTTAAATTCAAGTAGTTTTTAATTTCATTTTCAGTAGGTTCACAGATATATACACTCAGTCGTTCAAATACATACCTAAAGCAGGGTTTTGCTTCTCTTCGCCATACACACAGCATGGAAGAAAGGTAAACTAATATCTGCTTTATGTAGAAGTAGTTATTAAACACACACACAGGCATACACACACAAATACTCAACTCAATGAAGGAACAATAGAAAAGCATGTTTATGAATGTAATAAGAAAGAAATAGGGAATTCATCTGAGTTCATGGAGAAAATTACAGTTTAAATACTCAAGACAACATTTGGCAACTAGAAACTTTTTAAACTGTTGACTCTTCATTCATACTACACATTAGGATCAATTTAAGGGACTTAATAAGAAATACTCATGCCAAGACTTTACACCAGAGGTTTTGATCCATTGTTTCAATACTAGTATCTGCTGAGCTGCCAAATAAGTATGTGGCACTGGGCTAGTGAGGACCCGTTCTCTTCAGGCCTCACCTTCCTCATGCATAAAATAAATAGCTTGAACTGGATGATATAATTTATGTAAAATTCTAGCTCTAAAACTCCTGATGTTGTAATCACTTATACATTTACAGACATTTACATTTACATTTGATAGGAGCCCAGTGACAAATAAAATGGCAGATAACTTATAACTTGATAGCAGTTGTGAAATGGTTTGTTTATTGGCAACACCTTGCTCTGAAAATTACTAACATTCAGTGTATACTATTTTTATAGGAGAGAATTATGATGAAATAAAAAATTATTTTTGGCACCATAAGACTGGTTTAAATTTCAGCTTCACCATATACATTTTATACACCCTAGTACACATGGTTTGACCTCATTAAACTTTGTTGTCCTCATCTTCAAAATGGCAGTGGTTAGGATAATACATGATGTAATTATTCAGAGAGCTGTTACGGCAAAGGAAATGGCACTGTGTGTTTAAAATTATTTTATAACATTATTAGAAGTGTTTTTTTAAGAATTGAGGAAGTTTTTATGAGATATGGGATAAAAAATTTAAAAAGCAGGAATTTATGTTTTGGTAAGCAGGTCATTTGGAAATGATTTTTAGTGATTGCAGTTTGGGCTTTCAAGAGAAGGTTAATCTAGTAACCCTAGACAAGTTTTTAAGATCATATAAAATATAACTCACCCATGATTTAGTTTGGGGCCTGCTTTTATTGTCTTTGGTTTTCTTTATTTTATCTCAGTGGACATAAGATATTGGCTTTGTGGGATCAATGTATCTCAGAATGAAGCAAGAATAAGACCCTCAGGTATCTGTAAATATGTTACCTTGATTGATGAGTACAGAAAGAAGATATTTTTCTGGGTTTATACTCGAGTATGCTCTTGAGACCTTTTGGTCCAATCACAACATATCTGTGAGACACCATACAAAATGAGTTATGATAATAATAATAATGCTTTCAGTCATGTATTTGTTCCTTAAACAGTTATTGACTGGGCACCTACTATACTTGAGGAACCAAAAAAACAATAAACAGGATCCCTGCTCTCAGAGTTTTCACAGTTTAGGAAGAGATGGACATTATCATGAAATGATTCCAATAAAATTCCAATTTAAAATGTTATAAATGTTAGGTAGTAAAGTGCTTGAGAGCAGGTAATAGCAGGCATTTATAAAGAAGAGATAGTGTAACTAAGTTCTGAATATGAGTAGGAGTAATAATTTGAAAGATATGAGAGAGTATCCTCTTTAGGAATCTCTGCTAGGCTTCAGGTGGCTTCTGCCCTCAGACTCTGCATACCTCCATGACCTCTCTGTTGTCCTGCTACCTGTCTGGCCTGTGTGCAATTGTGGAGCTGATGCCTCTCTGGGACCCAACTCTCTTTCAGTTTATCTCAACCCAGGGAAATTATTATTATTATTATTATTATTATGGGGGAGCTGTAGTATTTCCTGAGAAAGTTCCAATATTTTACATATTATTCTCACACATTTTATTTTTATTTATTTATTTATTTATTTTTAATGATTTATTATTATTTTTTTCCCACTGTACAGCAAGGGGGTCAGGTTATCCTTACGTGTATACATTACAATTACATTTTTCCCCCAGCCTTTCTTCTGTTGCAACATGAGTATCTAGACAAAGTTCTCAATGCTATTCAGCAGGATCTCCTTGTAAATCTATTCTAAGTTGTGTCTGACAAGCCCAAGCTCCCGATCCCTCCCACTCCCTCCCCCTCCCCATCCCATCAGGCAGCCGCAAGTCTCTTCTCCAAGCCCATGATTTTCTTTTCTGAGGAGATGTTCATTTGTGCTGGATATTAGATTCCAGTTATAAGTGATATCATATGGTATTTGTCTTTGTCTTTCTGGCTCATTTCACTCAGTATGAGAGTCTCTAGCTCCATCCATGTTGCTGCAAATGGCATTCATTCTTTTTTATGGCTGAGTTGTATTCCATTGTGGATATATACCACTTCTTCCAAATCCAATCCTCTGTCGATGGACATTTGGGTTGTTTCCATGTCCTGGCTATTGTGAATAGTGCTGTAATGAACATGCGGGTGCATGTGTCTCTTTTAAGGAGAGTTTTGTCCGGATAGATGCCCAAGAGTGGGATTGTGGGGTCATATGGAAGTTCTATGGATAGATTTCTAAGGTATCTCCAAAGTGTTCTCCATAGTGGCTGTACCAGTTTACATTCCCACCAACAGTGTAGGAGGGTTCCCTTTTCTCCACACCCCCTCCAGCACTTGTTATTTGTGGATTTATTAATGATGGCCATTCTGACTGGTGTGAGGTGATATCTCATGGTAGTTTTGATTTGCATTTCTCTTATAACCAGCGATGTTGAGCATTTTTTCATGTGTTTGTTGGCCATCTGTATATCTTCTTTGGAGAACAGTCTATTCAGGTCTTTTGCCCATTTTTCCATTGATTGATTGGCTTTTTTGCTGCTGGGTTGTATAAGTTGTTTATATATTTCTTCTCACACATTTTAAATTCATTCCCTGAACGCAAAATCCAACAAGAATCCCACTTTTTTTTTTTCTTCCCTCTGTCTGCATTTCTGATCTTTCACTGTAGGCAGTGTGCACCTTCGCTTGAAATGGGGGAATGGAACTAGGCCAATACCTGGTAAATGGAAAAAGAAACATAGATTCATATATCAAAAATGTAATCTGCTCAATAGCTTTAAGTGCCCTCTGCACATTTGAATAAATATGTAAAATCAGCAATTAAATATGCAGATACAGAGGTCAGAAAAGAGGCTTAGGCTCTCTCTATATAAATTTCTGTTGATTTTGATATTACCAATATTTGTCCATACAAATATAGACATTTGTGTTGATGCTAATGTTATATATTGTTGATGAAATATATATGTGTGTATGTATATCTATATATCTATAGATATAGATATATTTCAATTGCTACATCAATAACTCTGACCTTGCAATAAGCAATATATTATGTACTATATCATACATGCTGAGAAAGATTCATTTACAATTAGAACACTGTTCAATATTTAGAGTGTTCTAGGAGAATCTTTGAGCATGATGATAACATCCATATCTACTCCATTTAATTGTACAGAATTTCTGATCTTTGAAGAGTATATTGGAAGAGAGGGTTGAACATGACAACCAACACAATGAGCACTCATTCTCCTGATCTAGGTAAGAATTTGTCATTAATTATATGATTGGTGTATTGTCAACAAAATTTTAATACATAGTTTATGGTTACTACCTTAAGTCATTTCTGATCATATGTTGTCCCTCAGCATCCCTTTCCTTAAGATGTGTAGTTCCCAGAAGCCTGGGTATTTTTGGATCTCATCATTCTGCCCTTACTCACACCACATGGATCACGCCTCCTGTCCAGCCACACTGGTGCTCAGGTCCTATAAGACTACTTAGGAAGTGATAAAGAGATATCTTTTATATTCAAAATTATTTTAAATATTTTCAGGTAGGATTATCAACTCTATACCAGTGAAGACTAAGCTTGAGTGCAATCTATTCTTTGAGTACAGCAATCTCATGGCAATTAATTTAGGGAAAAGGAACATGATACAGGGAAAAAGTGAAATCTGATGTATATACAAACACGCCATACAGACACACACACACACACACACACACACACACACACAGAGGCATAAACATGCACACATGTATGGAATTGAAAAAATGCTGAATGCTAAATATTTGTAGAATTGAAATCTATAGAATTTTCAGCCTAGAAGTATATTTGGTTTTTCAGGGAAGAACATTATAATACAGCCTTTTTTCCTGGATACTAAGCCTCTAAATTTGGTTCTGCTAGTTAACTGTAAGTTCCCACTATATTACACCATTTCTGAGACTCACTTTCCTTCTCTATTAAATGGTACATTGATTGGATTACTGGTTTCTATCACTGGTTAAACAACAGAATCACTAAGGAACTTATATTTTAAAAGCCCAAACTAATTTTTTGAGGCCCAAAATAAGATCTGCTGAATTAAGTCATGCCTAGTAAACTGTATTACTGTTTTGAATTTCCAAAGTAATTGAAATGAGCAGTTCATTTTGAGAATCACTGGACTAGATTACTACTACTACCACTTCTGTTCTTAACATCTTAGGAGACCATGGCTGTGCTAGAAATAAGAAATAAATATCACTACAATGTTAAAATTCTATGATTCAAATGTTTTGTGTTTTTGGTATCACAATGTTTTCCTTTGAGCTTTTGAAATGAAAAATAATGAGAGGAAAGTTTAAGTGTTTATACATACAACCTGAGTTAGACCCAGTTCTTCAAGGATACACAGGGTCTGTAAATTAAATGCTACATGTATACACTAGGCCTATCCATTTATTTGGAACTTCACATATTAAACCAAATTAAAATAAGAAAACACATAATTAATCTAAACTAGCTCATAGTATCCACATTTACACCAATTTTCACTCAAGGCCATTAAAATGGAGTTACTTTTTTATGTTGCCATTATATTTTATTTGCTCTAAAATCTTTCTTAAAAGTCTGATAAATTAGAAAATACATTTTGAATCCACCATGCTTACCTTTGCACCCAAATTGAAATATAAAATTTTACTCTATTGCAAAGCACAATGTTTTATCCTGTACCTTTAATAGCAGTCATGGATGGATTTCAACTGTTAATTTATGTATAGCAAACTATATATTGAATGATGAAATATATGTGTGTATGTATATCTATAATCTATATGATATAGATGATATATCTGTATCATAAAATATAGATATATATTGAATGATCAATTATCTTTTCTGTGTAGAAAACAGACCTATCTAAATGTCCCTTGCATTCACACAAACAAAAAAATTGCCTCTATGGTATTTGAAAAGGTTGCTGAAACTTGGTGAGGTGCTAATCATTAAATTAGAGGAGAACCCAAGCGTAAAGCTCTCATAAATGCAGTGGAAGCAAGGCATATTTTACTCTATTTAGCATTTATTCAGCATTTTTGAAAAGTACATTTTTATTAGAGTCTCCTCACAACATCTTATGAGCTTCACCTAGTGGTGCTATGCTAAGAAATGGATAAATTTAGGGCCCCAGAAGCCAGGCGTTGCTCAAAGTCATTGGCAGCCAGACAGCAGAGAAAGCCCAAATTACCACTGTGAGACCTGACATTTCCTTTATGTTATTTTTCTTCCATGAGCCACATGACCCATTTTTTTTTCCTCAGAAGAAACATTTTTAGATAAAATCAGAAATGTAGCATATATATGTAAGGTTTGTAATATTCAAATAACTATTTTCAAAAAGGCAGACAATGACAGACTGTTACAGTTATCATTTATGAGTATAACACCTATTCTTAGTCCATGGTGACTCTTATAATCATATATATAACAGCTTATATATTTTAAGAGCACTTACAGATTTAATATATTTCTATATTATTTTTAATGTACTTTAGAATATATGTTTCCTCTGGAAGAAACAGCAAACATGATTCCAAGACAGGAACTCATCATGCAATTGAGAAAACAAACAAATAGGCAATAGTGCAGGCAGACTGATAGAAAATAACCATTAATAAATACCAGAATGGCATAAATTCCTAGTATTTAATGTAATCTAAAATGACTTTATGACCTACTAGTGATTCTGAAGGATTGATACAGCATGCAGATAAATTTCAGTTTCTGCAATGCCAAACAAAAGTCCAAGGAAGCCTGCTAGTTTTATGCAATGATGGAAAAAGCAAGACCACAATAATGCTTCTTGTGAATAGCACATTTCTATATTTATCTCAGCATATGTCTCTTAACTTGTGACAGTCCTCATTGCCTGCCATAGGAGACAGACCTTGAAATTAATTTTTACCTGAGTATAAATTCTTTCTACTTTGAATTCTAGTTTCATTTCTTAAAACAACTGTTATTCGTTGGCCTAGTTCTGCTGGTTATTGCATAAGTATGATTTGGGGCAGGAAGAATATGAAACAATTAGTCCTCATGCAGTTACTGTTTATTCTTGATATTCCTTCAAAGATTTTTTGTTATTGGGGTACTACTTTTCTATGTGCGAATGTGCTTTTCTTTAATTTTCTTTTTACCTTCTCTGGCTTTCACTTTGGTAATTACAACACTTTATGCAAATTTTGTTTTATCCAAGACAATATAGTTTTAAGCAGTAAGGATGTGCTGAACACATACCTCACGACTGAACTTTAGTTCTCCTAAGAAGGGTTCGTCAAACTCAGCACAATTGGTATTTGGAGCCAGATAAAAGCAAAGAAAATGTCAGAGAATTAACTAAACCACATTGTGTAAGACTTTGTCAGTATAAATAAACTAATTGTAAGTAAGCCAACATGATAAATAATGTTATTTGAGTAAATGAACTTGTGTTAGTTCATGATAAGCAGCAGAACTAGAGAGAAGGAGCTGGAATGACCTTTAGATAGAGATCTCAAAGCAGGGGGGCTTTGACTTTCTCCAGCTGGAGATGTTTGGTAATGTATGAAGATGTCTGATTATCATGACCTAGAGAAGAAGGAGAAGTAATACTCCTGGAATCCAGTGAGTAGAGGCCAGGTATGTTGCTAAACAACTCAGAGTGCACAGGAAATCCTCTCTTGAGACCTTTTCTTAGAAAACAGCACTATTCTGAGCTTTTTATTGCTATATAAATGTATAAGATTATGAACTGTCTCTATAGTGGTAGGCAAACAATTGACTCTAAACTGTCTTCAGTGATGTCATTCTTAACATCTTTACTTAAAACAGATTTTATGCAAAGGTACTTTTCGTATGTCTGATACGTTATTCAAATTATAGTTTATTTACTATCATGACCTATCTAATAGATGAATTTATCACTCATATCATTTTATTTGTGATAATTTTAGATGTACTTACATTTTGAATTCTAAAAGGATATATACCTAGTTGTAAAAGCATAAACCTTAGGTGTGGTAGTCCTGTGTGTTTCCCAAATGATATTCATTGTAGGACCAATCTTAGTTTTTCTGTCTATAGCACCAAAAAGAAAAATGATTCTGTTATCTTATGAGTCGCTTTCACCATGAAATTAAATAATACTGAAGTAATAAACTGTTAAACCTTCTCAGAGCTACATCATGTAGAATGATAATGTGAATGTGGTGATGAAAAAAATAAAGATGCTCCTTCTTTTCCTTTTATTTCTCCTTCTTATTCCCTCAGGCCTGTCATTTAGACAGCTATTAATTCAGTAGGCCTTTGCTAATGCTTCTATATGCCAGGAAATATACTCAATTTAATAAATCACTTATAAAGCAAAACTTTTAACCTAAGAGCCTTCTGGTCATGTGTGGCCTAACCTCATTTAAAAAAAAAAATACCAACATGTAAATATGTATAAAGAAATTATACTTAAAAACTAACAAAAATATAAAAATCTTGCTTTCATTTTTTTAAAAAATACAAAAATATGGTGATATTCAATTGATAATCTCCATCAGGTGTCTGTCAAGGGCAGCTGAATAGCAACTGCCTTTTTTATAAAGGCCTCTTTCCATCCAGCTAGCCTGGTAGTCTTACAGGGCCTGTTTACCCACTGAACTCTCTAAGAATTTGCATAATCCCAATCTGAAAGAGCTCTAAATCTGATCCAAGAATGGAAGTAGCAGCAATAAAATTAATATTAAATAAGAAACTCTCTTCAGGCCCGGGGATGCTTCCTTTTATTTGATAAAGATAAATTATTTCTTTTTACTCAGGTTATCAGAAATTTTAGATGGGCAAATAAGTAAAATGGTATACTTTCTAGTTTATTAATTTATGATTTTTTGTGACTATTGTATACTTAATAGTTTTATTGTATGTACTATCTTAGTCATCAATTAGCAATATTTATTATGTACCTACTATGTGCTAAAAATTACATCCCTGCTTTTAACTGTAATGTTTCTATAAAGTTTGTTTGGAAGAAGAAAAGAATGAAATATGACTTGTAAATAAAATATTTAGCTGATGGTATTTTGAATTGTATAGAGTATTGGCACAATCCCTGTTTTCTTTTCTCTCCCAACTTTTAGAAAGCCATGGCTATAGTTATAATATCCCTAATGTATCCGCCTTAGAGAATTAACTGTGACCAATCTGTATGGCTTTGCCATGTCTTATGTGGATGGTGAGGTCATATGTGAAATGGTATGCTTTCCTTGAGTACACTCCCTTAGTGGGCCTCTTAAGCATATCAAATTCAATTCTTTGAACACTGATATAGAAGGTTCAGATACTTCACTGAAATACAACAATACATTTTCTAAATATGTTTTTAACAGTTATCCAAACTACATAGATATTAACACGTAGGCGTTTTATTTTGAAGAAAAACATCTTGGATGTGTTTGCTCTATGCTTATAAAACCCAAGTACTCTTGACATTTTAGCTTTCCTGAAAGTCTTAGTTATTCCTGACTATGTAGGATATACAGTTGCAAGAGAAGTCAATCAAATGCTCTCAATGTCACAATTTATAAATATGTAGGATACCAGCTGAAATGTTGCCAAAATGTTGAAAATAGTAATTCAATAGTATTTATATTTATATCTCCAGAGTCCAGCATAGTTTCCATCTCACTATAGATACTCTAAAATGTTTGATAAATGTTTTTTTAGGTCTTGGCAAGTGCATCAGCCATGCCAGATATTCTTTACACTAGGGTCTAAATCCATGTCATACTCTTAACATGAAATACCTTTGGTTGCATTCCTAATTGAGCTTTTGTAGTTCTGTTGCCTCCTGTTAGCAATTTACCTTGAAATAGAATTTTTAATTTTACAGAAATGGTTGTAATTATATAATTATCACCTTGGAGACAACGTCTTGTTCACTTATTTACAGTTGCCATTTAAGAGGCTAATATACAGAAAGTATTCCATTTAGTATTTATGAGCTTGCATTTTGAGCCTCCTGTGGGCATTAGAAAAAATTCATTTGTTCACTCTTTTTTTTTTTTTTTTTACTCAAAAGTGTTTAGTCAGAAGTTAGTTTATCCAGTGAATCTGGTACTATTTTATGTGTTTTCTATATATCAGTGTACAGGCAAAAAAAAAAAAAAAATTCTGTGTTTTTGGAGCCTGCATTCTAGTAAGTCAAACATAAAAACAGTAAGATATGGTCACTAGTTAAACTATACTGTATATTAAAGGTGATAAGAGCTACAAAAAAAAAAAGAGAGAGAGAGAGTGAGAGCAAGAAAAGCAGGTAGAGGGAATGTTGTAGCGTTAATTAGAGCCACCAAGATGTTCTACATTGAGAATACTGAGGGATTTGAACAAACCTTGGAGAAAGTGAGAAAGTTTACCACAGAGATATTATGAAAAGATCACTGAAAGCAGAAAGTACTATTGTTTAAATTCTCTAAGACCTGGGTGCACCTGCACATTTAGACAAAAGAAAGGAAGCTGGCAGGGGAGGGATGGTAGATAAATAAAGTCTGAAGCTTATGGTGGATGAGTTCATAAACATGTAGGTAATTTAGAAAATTGTGGGAATTTTGGATTTTGCTTGAAGTATGGAGCCACCAAAAAATGCTGAGCAAACTTAACATGCCCTGTAGTTTAAAAGTATCAAACTACATACTTTATTTGAGCTAGACTACAGGGAAGGAGTCTAGGAAAGAAAGAGAAAAAAATACCAGGTGGCTCTAACCGTAATTCAGGTAAACATCATAGTGGCTTTATTAAAAATAATAAAAGTAGATGGTTTCTGGACATGTTTAGAGAGAAAAGACTCTAAGATTAATTTTAGGATAAGGGGAGTAGTCAAGAATAACTCAAAGGATTTTTGCCTGTTGATGGGGAGGTTAAATTTCCATAAATTGAATTAGGAAAAGATATGTGTGGAGGTGGTTTGTATGGGGAGATGGGACATTCAGTTTTGGACATGTTGGCATTGAGTTGTCAACTGAAGTTTAAAGTAAATTTGTATTTGAATATATGAATATAGAGATTAGGTGAAAGATCTTGGCTAGAGAAAATATTGGGGAGTCAATAGCATAGAGATGGCATTGAAAGATATGAGACAGAATAAGATCACCAATAGAGCAAGTATAGATATTAAGAAAAAGTCACAAGGGTTGTTTTCTGAATTTTCAAACTTTAGCAAATAGAGGAGAAGGAAATGAACCAACAAAAAAGACCAAGAAAGCATCATAGAGAGGAGAACCCAAAAGTTGATTGTCCTGGAAGTCAAGTGAAAAATATAAGGCGAGGAGTTCCCACTGTGGCTCAGTGGGTTAAGAACCTGACATAGTGTCCGTGAGAATGCAGGTTCGATCCCTGACCTTCCTCAGAGGGTTAAAGATCCAGCATTGCTGCAAGCTGAAGTATAGGTCAAAGGTGCAGCTGGGATCCAGCCTTGTTACCACTGTTGCGTGGGCTGGAAGCTGCAGCTCTGATTTGAACCCTTGCTTGGGAATTTCCATGTGCTGCAGCCATAAGAAGAAAAAGAAAAAAAGAAGAAGAAAAATATAGAAAGAGAGAAAGTGGAAGAGGTTAACTGTTTTAAAATTTCTAATGGTCAAATAAGGTCAGGACTGAGAAATGGCCATTGGATTTATCAATGTATATGTCATGGTTACTACGGTAAGAACAACTGTCATTAGATGTTGGAGATGGAAGTCCGGTTTAAATACCTTTAAGGGAAAATTTATAAGTGCAAATTGAGATGGTAGGTGTCAATTTTCAAGGCTTTTTTTTTTTTTTTTGCTTTTATAATTTCTTTTCTTGGAAGAGGAGCAGAGCCATCTGTCTGTATCTTAAAATGTGGTTGGAGGAGTTCCAGTTGTGGCTCAATGGTAGTGAAATGGACTAGTATCCATGAGGATGTGGTTTCAATCCCTGGCCCTGCTTAGTGGGTTAAGAATCCAGCATTGCCCTGAGCTGTGGAGTAGGTCACATATGCAGCTTAGATCCCACATTGCAGTGGCTGTGGTGTAGGCCGGCAACTGTAACTCCGATTAGACCCCATCCTAGGAATTTCCATATGCTATATGTATGGCCCTAAAAAAAAGTAAAAATAAATAAATAAACAAACATCAAAATGTGGTTGTAGAGGAGAAAACTTTTCAAGATGGATGCAATATCCACAAAGCATTGGTAGAAGCAAAAGTAATTACAATATATAAGGAGGAGGGAAGAATTTCTGGAGTGATGCACTTGAATAGGTCAGAGAAACGTGAGGGTCAGGATTGGGTCTTTGTAATACAAAGAATGTCTCAACTTTGGTTGAGGTGAAATGGGAAGGCAGTTGCTGCTAGGACAGTACACAATGTGGTAGGTGTCCAAGTTTTCCTGTCTTAAGTTTCTCAGTGAAGAGGAAATCAAGGTAATCACCTGTTTTTAAGAAGAAAGTAAAATTATTATTTAGGAATCTGAGAGAGCATACAGACACAGAAAGCATACTCAATACCCTGGCAGAATTGTTGATATATGTGAGCTTTAGGATCATTAATTTGTACCAGATTGGTTAACATGATTGTGGTTTTTTCTTTATCCAGTTTCAGCTGTGCAGGTTCTTTTGAAAAGATAAACTGTAGCATTTAATCAGAGTGGTGGTGCTTCCACATAAAGGGAACAAAACCCCAGAAGTAAAGCATTTTATGTATTTGTAACATTCTGTAATGTTTGAAAGAGGATAAGTGAGAAAATCCACAGTTAGAATGTAAGACATCATAAAATGAGATAATTGCAGAAGATCCCAAATAATGTCAGTTGTCCACTCAAACAGGTAGTTCAAAAAATGATACACAGAAATGATTGGAAACTCCCTGTATGTGTCTGTAACTGCTACTGAAGATTAATGGTTTCTCATCTTCTCCAGCCTTCCAAATATTATTTGAGGGTAATGAAAAATAATCAAGATTCTGCTGAGAAGATAGCAAGAGAGAAATGCACCAGGAAGACATTAGGATATGAGGGTCCTGAGATCCTTAACCTGCTGCACCACAAGGGAGCTCCTAAAACAGATATTTTCAAGTTTCAGTCATTTCTGTTCTATTTGTTCTTTTGAGTACACTATATTCTGGGATTAAAGTCATGTGATATAATTTGTCTTCCTTTAATTAACTGCAACACTATGGGATATTTGATACTTTTATATCATGTTATAGTCTCCTAGGGCTGCTGTAACAAATCAAAACTATTCTCACAGTTCTGGGGACTGGAATTCTGAAATCAAGGTGTCAAACATTTGATTGCTTGGGGTGCTCTCCTTCTGGAGGCTCTGGGGAGACTCCTGTGCTCTTCTAGTTCTGGGGCTATGGCTCTCCTTGGCTGCTTGTAGCATAACTCTAATCTCTGTCTGGCTTCACATGGCCTTCTCTGTGTCTCTTTTTTTGTGTCCCTTATAAGAACACATTAGTATTTAGGATCTATCCTAATCCAGGATGAGCTCATATTGAGATTCCTGCCTAATAACATCTGCAAAGACCTCATTCCAAATAGAGTCATATTCTGAGGTTCCAGATGAATGGATCTTGTTAAGGGGTGCCATTTAACCTAGTTAATGTTGCTATATCCATCTCCATTGTTGTTCTCTCTCAAAATCAGTGTTGCTTCATCATGTTTAAGTTTTACTAGCCTAAGATAAAACATACTGAAAATATAAACAATTTATCCAGCATTTACATTAACTCTGCTTCCGGTTTATGTATATTTTATATAGATGTAGAGCATCAAACATCTGTAATCTGTGCAGCTCTTCTTATTCACAGGCTTTCCCGGACAGATCCATTCCATGTGACAAAAGTGCTAAAAGCCTTTCCCTGTGACCAGTAGGATCCTTCAAGTTAGCAGCTTTAAAGACTAGGGCTTTGGATACATCAATTTGTTTTTCTCAATCTGGTATTGGCATTTTTCGTGCCTCACTTTGTCACCAAGGCCACAATGAGTGACCTGGGTTTAAAATCAGTTGTAGCTACCCCCTTAGTTAAGATGCCTAGCAGTTAATCTAGTATTTTAATGCATACTTCCTACAACTTATCAATGTTCCTTTTCTGTAAATGAAATTCAAAGGATATAGGGGGCAAATCTATATCAGAAATAGCTGAATACTAGTGTCATACCAATCCTAAAAAACAGTGGCAACATACTTGAGTGCTTCCTTTGAATAGCTTAGGGACAGAACATTTAATTTTTGCATATTTATTGGTATTTCTGTGCTAAGAAGTAAGAAAATTATATAGGTTATTGATTTTATTTTGCTGCCATGCTAAAGTAAACAGCAATTTATTTTTCAAAGTAAATGCAACCC
This sequence comes from Phacochoerus africanus, assembly GCF_016906955.1. Taxonomy (NCBI): domain Eukaryota; kingdom Metazoa; phylum Chordata; class Mammalia; order Artiodactyla; family Suidae; genus Phacochoerus; species Phacochoerus africanus. The sequence continues at coordinate 185,834,272 of NC_062544.1, read as the reverse complement.
TACTTCTTTAAACTGTATTTAATTAAACTTTGGATCCCACTTTGGTTGCGGTGAAAATTGTCATCTCTTGTCATTGTGCTTTCTATTGTTTCTTGTGAAGAGCTCAGATTTAAAAGGTTCAAACACTTAAGGAAGGTCCTTCTGCTCTTTAATCAACATAGACTATCTTGGATCAGTTTGTCCAAAGCCGTTTGGTTTTACAAATATGATTGGCTATAGGTTGCTTGCTAAGCTGGAACAAGGTTGGGAGCTCTGATTTCCCAACGGAGTATCACTAGATGAACAGATCTACCTTGAGAGTATCTCCCCTTTCTCTGGTCCATTGCTTCTCTGTCCACCTCTCCAGTTACACATATCCTTCCTGGCTTTCTGTTTTTGTTCCCTATAGTGTATAATCTCCCTTGCTGCTATCAGTAGTAAACCCAATTTGTTCAACTACAGGGGTTCCTAGTAGTCTATAGTTGAAGGCCATTAGTAGAGAAAATCACAGTATTATACCAACTCAGAGGAACTTACTGCCAATTTCACAAGGAAAAAATTAAGCAAAAAACGAGGTCTGTTTCAAACCAATCTTTCTGCCAACATAATTGCACACCAAGGATTTAATTACCTTTCCAAAATAAAGACATAAACATGTTACCTCCATGCTTATATAACTGTTATGCTTTTACCTGCACATTGTAGCTGAGCTGCTAGTAATGTTATTTAATATATATAAGCTGATAAGTTTGGAATATAAATGAAAAAATATAAATATATTATTGATAATCATTGAATTGAATAATGTGTAAACAAATAATATACACAGATCTTGGGTCTGCTGCTTATTGCACTTTTACAAAATGAATATATCCATATAAATACTAGCCGCAACAAAATATAGAATATTACTCATACTTCAGAAGCCTTCTTCCTTTTGGTAGTCAGTGGCAGCTTAGTCATAATATACGTTGGGATTTTTAAAATATAGATATTATCTTCTTTGGTGTTTATAGCAACTTTTGAATTTGTGGCTTGTTGTAATCTGAAGTTTTGGGAAATTCTTAGGCAATATATATTTAAATATTACTTATGCCTCATTCCGTTTAACTTTGATACTGATATTCAAACCGGATGTGTATTTTTACTGTTACCATGACCCATGTTGTATTTTATGTTTTCTCCTTGTATGTACCATAGTTTTAACTGTATGCACTTCAATTTGGAGTATTTCACATTGGTTTATCTTATAGAAACATGAATTCCCTTTTCTGCTATGTCCAACTGAACTGCCTCTAATGTATCTATTACATTCAGTTACTGTGTTTTTCAGTTCTAGTATTCTCTTTTGATGTATTTCTTAAACATTACAGTTCTCTAGTAAATTGCTTTATTCTTTACTTTTATATACACATTAGTCTTTGTTATATTAAAACCATTTTCTACCATATTGTTTATGCTTTTACAATATGTAAAAATATGTGGTTGTATATAATAATTATGGGTTTATCTGCTAGCTCCTATTTGTTTCTTCTCCTGGATTTTTTTGTTGTTGTGACAGATGTGGTAAATACATATCAAATATGGGATGTTATGATTAAAAATATAGAGTCTCTGGATGATATTATATTCTTTCAGACAGGATTATTTTTCTTCTGGCAGGCAGGGAATATGGATAGATGAGCTGGCTGGTATGTCTCCACATTACCCTTACTCCTGGGATTAAGCTTTTTGGAAAACCAGGAGTTTTTACCAGGTTCATTTTTTCTCGGCAGACCCCTTAGCTCCAGTTGTTGATTTCTGAGCAATGACAGATAATAAAAAAACCTCAAGTTTGCATTTTACACCTTAACACCTACTTTCTTTTTAGTTTTTCAGTCTTTTATCATGGTCAACATGAAGAATAGAAATTAGTAAATTCATTGAGATAGAATCATGCACAGAGTATATTGTTCTTTTCTCTGCAATTTCATTTTATGTAAACCCTGACTCAAGTATTTTGAAGCTCTGTATGCATTTATCAGTAAATGTCCTGCAGAGAAGAAAGCAGCAGTGAATAGAAGGACCACGTCATCAGACTTACTTTCTATCTGAGATCTTGAGTTCTCAAGTCCAGGATGCTTTGGTTTTTATCCAATATATTCAAAAAGCAGTCTTAGTACTACCTATGCATGCGCACGCACGCGCACACACACACACACAAAAGTTCTATATCAACAGAGGTGTTATTTGATATCAGCCATCCAGCTGTGGCTGAATATGACTAACTCACATGTTTTTACTTAGTCATATTCTGTAAATGGTGGTCTCTGACATTGTTCCCCAGGTGAAACATTAAGGATACGGGATCTTAAAATCTTCTGAGTGTTAAATGTTCATCTCAGGTTTGCCTCCTCACGGTTATAAGATAGCTAATCTAACTTTATGTGTCATGGTCTCTCATAACAGAACCCAAGGCCAGAGTGGGGGAAAAGAGAACAAAGAAAGGATTTTTCCCTTTGTAGATTTCTATCCTTTGAGAGAGTGAAGATCCCAGCATTCTGAGAATTCTACAGCAAACATCCTTAGTCAGAAAACATTTGCCTCCTCTTCTAAACCAATAACTAGAACAGAGGAATGAGTTACCATGTTTACTTTAGACCAATTATAATTTATTTACTGGGATAGATAATTTGCTATCTCCTGAGCACTGAGTTCAGTTAGCAGAGAAGAAATGAGAATGACTGTTCATTAGGCAATCAGACCCTGTCACACAAAACATTTCACATACTTTACTTATTCCCTTTTTCCAACACCAGCTTCTACTGTTACTGCCATGTGTCCTCTATTCTAGATCAGAATTTCTCAACCTTGGCACTCTTGACATTTAGGGCCAGATAGTCCTTTGCTGTGGTGGTTGTTCTGGTCACTGCAGGATGCTTAGCACCATTCTTACCTCTGCCCACTAGATGCTGTTAGCATTCCTCCCTCATTCATTTGAGAAAGCAAAAATTTCTCCAAATGTCACCAAATATCCTCTGAGAGGCAAAATCTCCCTCATTTGAAAGTCGCTTATCTAGATGGTTAGAGGATACTAGAATAGATGTCTTGAAAAAGGGAATTTTTCAATAGAATTAAACTTCTATCCAGTGGGTGTATGTATATGATTGGAGAATAAATTAAATCATGTTGAATAAAAAGATATTTCAGTGCTTGCTCTTTCTCAGTAATAAACTTTTCAATCATGCAGAAGCAGTGAAATGCTTATCCAATTGCTGACTCAGCCTGCCATAGATGTGAATGGGATGATTCATTCACTAATATAAAAAAATATGTAAGGAAAATACTTGACATCTCAAAATATAGGAACTGTAGGAACTCTGGAGTTTCAGTAGTTTCTCTTTAAGATGAAGGAATCTTAGAGGAGTTTAATTGTCTTATACCTAGATTCTTAACAGTCTCTAGGAATATATTTTACACTTTGCGTACTTAGAAGATTACGTGGCATCTAGTCAAATGTCTCTATCAAACGTAGATAGCCTATGGCAACACAGAGTAGTCTACCAGGTGCAGACCTTCCCAGTGTTTCCATTACCCCCCACTAAAGTGTTAAGAGAGATTGTAATAGCCTCTTCTTGAATGGATGGAGCATGATAATGTGAGAAAAAAGAATGTATACATGTATATGTAACTGGGTCACCATGCTGTACAGTAGGAAAAAAAAATAATGTATTGGGGAAATAAAAAAATAAAAATAAATAAAGTGTTAAGAGAACCATAATTTAGAAAAGCAATCTAACAGTCTTTTATTATGACTTTTGAAATGAAAGTCCAATAATTACTGTCAGATTGTAGCTGTCCAATGTTTAGATTCAAATGTGCGCTATTAGATGGATTTAAAGGAAAAGTAGCCTGAAAAACCCAAATCATTGATCTCGGGAATACACTAGTTCAAATTTTCCATAATATTGGAAGAGATCTGCATTTTTATACAAATTATTACTAAGAAAAAAATAGATAAAGATATTTCCTACACAGTTTTATTTGCAACTATAGTTCTATCTACTTCTTTACATAGAGAATTAAAGTTGTTGCTTATCTAAAGTTTTTATGTTTGAGTTTCATTAGTTTTTTTTTTTTCCCACTGCACAGCACGGGGATCAAGTTATTCTTACATGTATACATTTTTCCCCTCACCATTTGTTCTCTTGCAATATGAATATCTAGACATAGTTCTCAATGCTACTCAGCAGGATCTCCTTGTAAATCTATTCTAAGTTGTGTCTGATAAGCCCAAGCTCCTGATCACTCCCACTCCCTCCCTCTCCCATCAGGCAGCCACAAGACTATTTTCCAAGTCCATGATTTTCTTTTCTGAGGAGATGTTCATTTGTGCTGGATATCAGATTCCAGTTATAAGTGATATCATATGGTATTTGTCTTTGTCTTTCTGGCTCATTTCACTCAGGATCAGAGTCTCTAGTTCCATCCATGTTGCTGCAAATGGCATTATGTCATTCTTTTTTATGGCTGAGTTGTATTCCATTGTGTATATATACCACTTCTTCCGAATCCAATCCTCTGTCGATGGACATTTGGGTTGTTTCCATGTCCTGGCTATTGTGAATAGTGCTGCAATGAACATGCGGGTGCATGTGTCTCTTTTAAGTAGAGTTTTGTCCGGATAGATGCCCAAGAGTGGGATTGTGGGGTCATATGGAAGTTCTATGTATAGATTTCTAAGGTATCTCCAAACTGTTCTCCATAGTGGTTGTACCCGTTTACATTCCCACCAGTGGTGCAGGAGGATTCCCTTTTCTCCACACCCCCTCCAACACCTGTTATTTGTGGATTTATTAATGATGGCCATTCTGACTGGTGTGAGGTGGTATCTCATGGTAGTTTTGATTTGCATTTCTCTTATAATCAGCGATGTTGAGCATTTTTTCATGTGTTTGCTGGCCATCTGTAGATCTTCCTTGGAGAATAGTCTATTCAGTTTTTTGCACATTTTTCCATTGGTTGATTGGCTTTTTTGCTGTTGAGTTGTATAACTTGCTTATATACTGTAGAGATTAAGCCCTTGTCGGTTGCATCATTTGAAACTATTTTTTCCCATTCTGAAAGTTGTCTTTTTGTTTTCTTTTGGGTTTCCTTTGCAGTGCAAAAGCTTTTCAGTTTGATGAGGTCCCATGGGTTTATTTTTGCTCTTATTTCTGTTGCTTTGGGAGACTGACCTGAGAAAATATTCATGAGGTTGATGTCCGAGAGTGTTTTGCCTATGTTCTCTTCTAGGAGTTTGATGGTGTCCTGTCGTATATTTAAGTCTTTCAGCCATTTGGAGTTTATTTTTGTGCATGGCGTGAGGGTGTGTTCTAGTTTCATTGCTTTGCATGCAGCTGTCCAGGTTTCTCAGCAATGCTTGCTGAATAGACTGTCTTTTTCCCATTTCATGTTCTTGCCTCCCTTGTCAAAGATTAATTGACCATAGGTGTGAGGGTTTATTTCTGGGTTCTCTATTCTGTTCCATTGGTCTGTCTGTCTGTTTTGATCCCAGTACCACACTGTTTTGATGACTGTGGCTTTGTAGTATTGCTTGAAGTCTGGGAGAGTGATGCCTCCTGCTTGGTTTTGGTTTCTCAGGATTGCTTTGGCGATTCTGGGTCTTTTGTGGTTCCATATAAATGTTTGGATTGTTTGTTCTAGTTCTGTGAAAAATGTCCTGGGTAATTTGATAGGGATTGCATTGAATCTGTAGATTGCTTTGAGTAGTATGGCCATTTTTACAATATTGATTTTTCCAATCCATGAACATGGAATATCTTTCCATTTCTTTCCATCTTCTTTGGTTTCATTGATTAAAGTTTTATAGTTCTAGGCATATAGGTCCTTGACCTCCTTGGTCAGGTGTATTCCGAGGTATTTGATTTTGTGAGGTGCAATTTTAAAAGGTATTATATCTTTGTATTCCTTTTCTAATATTTCATTGCTGGTATACAGAAATGCAACTGACTTCTGAATGTTAATCTTATATCCTGCTACTTTGCTGAATTTATGAATCAGTTCAAGTAGTTTTGGGGTTGAGTCCTTAGGGTTTCTATGTATAGTATCATGTCATCTGCATACAGTGACAGTTTTATCTCTTCTCTTCCTATTTGGATGCCTTTTATTTCTTTGGTTTGTCTAATTGCTGTGGCTAGGACTTCCAAAACGATGTTGAAGAGCAGTGGTGAGAGTGGGCATCCCTGTCTTGTTCCAGATTGGAGTGAGAAGGCTTTCAGTTTTTCCCCATTGAGTATTATATTTGCTGTGGGTTTCTCATAAATGGCTTTGATTATGTTCAGGAATATTCCCTCTATACCCACTTTGGCGAGGGTCTTGATCATGAATGGATGTTGGACTTTGTCAAATGCTTTTTCTGCGTCTATTGAGATGATCATATGATTTTTGACTTTTTTTTGTTAATGTGGTGTGTGATGTTGATTGATTTGCATATGTTGGACCATCCTTGTGAACCTGGGATGAACCCAACCTGGTCATGATGTATAATTATTTCGATATGTTGTTGGATTTGGTTGGCTAAGATTTTGTTGAGACTTTTTGCATCTATATTCATCAAAGATATTGGTCAATAGTTTTCTTTTTTGGTGGTATCTCTGTCTGGTTTTGGAATGAGGGTGATGGTGGCATCATAGAATGTCTTTGGGAGTATTCCTTCTTCTTCAACCTTTTGAAAGAGTTTAAGGAGGATGGGCACCGATTCCTCTTTATATGTTTGATAGAATTCTCCTGTGAAGCCATCTGGTCCTGGACTTTTATTTGTAGGGAGTGATTTTATGACCTCTTCAATTTCATTTCTAGTGATGGGTCTGTTCAGTTGGTCTGTTTCTTCTTGATTCAGTTTTGGCAGGCTGTAAGATTCTAGAAAATTGTCCATTTCTTCCAGATTGTCAAACTTGTTGCCGTATAGTTGTTCCTAGTATTCTCTTATGTTTTTTTGTATTTCTGCTGTATCCGTTGTGATTTCTCCTTTTTCATTTCTAATTTTGGTTATTTGGGTTCTTTCCTCTTTTTAGTGAGTCTGGCCAGGGGTTTGTCAATTTTGTTTACCTTTTCAAAGAACCAGCTCTTGGTTTTATTAATTTTCTCTATTGTTTTTTGAGTCTCTCTTTTATTGATTTCTTCTTTGGTCTTTATAATTTCCTTCCTTCTGCTGACTTAGGTCTTTTTTGTTCTTCTTTTTCTAATCATTTAGGTGGAGGGTTAGGTTGTCAATTTGAGATCTTTCTTCTTTTGTGAGAAAGGCCTGTATTGCAATAAATTTCCCTCTGAGCACTGCTTTCGCAGCATCCCATAGATTTTGAGAGGTTGTGTCTTCATTATCATTTGTTTCAAGGTAGTTTTTAATTTCCTTCTTGATTTCCTCATTGACCCATTGGTTTTTTAGTGCCATGTTGTTTAGTCTCCATGTAGTAGGTTTTTTTCTCATTTATTTTCCCGTGGTTCATTTCTAGTTTCATGCCATTGTGGGCAGAGAAGATACTCAAAATAATTTCTATGCTCCTAAATTTATTGAGGTTAGCTTTGTGTCCCAATATGTGGTCGATTCTTGAGAATGTCCCATGAGCATTTGAGAAGAATGTATATTCTGCTTTTTTTGGATGTAGTGTCCTGAAGATATCAATGAAGTCTAACTTTTCTATTGTTTCCTTTAGGATCTCTGTTGCTGTATTGGTTTTCTGTCTAGAGGATCTATCCATTGATGTGAGGGGGTTATTAAGGTCTCCTACTATGATTGTATTCTCATCAATCTCTCCCTTTATGTCTGTTAATATTTGTTGTATGTATCTGGGTGCTCCTGTATTTGGGGCATATATGTTGATGATAGTAACATCCTCTGCTTGGATGGATCCCTTAATCATTAAGTAGTGTCCTTCTTTGTCTTTCTTTATGTCTTTTGTTTTAAAGTCTATTTTGTCTGATATGAGTATTGCAACTCCTGCTTTCCTGTCATGTCTATTGGCATGAAATATATTTTCCCACCCCTTCACTTTCAATCTATGCGTATCCTTTGTCCTAAGGTGAGTTTCTTGCAGGCAGCATATTGAAGGTTTTTGCCTTTTTATCCACTCAACTACTCTGTGTCTTTTGGTTGGGGCGTTCAGTCCATTGACATTTAAGGTGATAATTGATAGATGATTATTTATTGCCATTTTGAACCTCATGTTCCAGTTGATTCTATGGTTCTCCATTCTTCCTTTCTTTTTTTGATTGGATGGTCTCTGGTTATTATCTGTTTGAGAGTTTTTGTTTGTTTGTTTGTTTTTTCATTTTTTGCGAATGCAATATTTGGGTTTGGCTTATGGTTGCCCTGTTTTTTAAGTATGCTAACCCCTCCCTATAATTGTGTGTTTTAGCCTGATGGTCCTGTAGGTTCAAATACTTCATTACTATATTAAAATTAAGAAGAGAAACAAATAAACAAACAAAAAAGGTCTATTTCATTCCTAACATCCCTTGCCCACATTTTATGATTTTGATGACTCTTTTTTTTTCTATTTAATTTTATTTTGTTTGAAGCATGTTCATGATTAAATCTGTATGCTGGCTTATTTGAGTGACTGCTCTCTGGTTGTGGTTTCCTCAATCCTCGTTCTTCCTCTTCTTCTTTTTCTTTTTTTCCTTTTTCCTCCCTTTCTTTCCTTCCTTTCTTTTGGTTTAGAGAAGCCCTTTCAGTATTTCTTTTAGCCTGGGTTTTGTGTTGCTGTATTCTTTAAGTTTTTGTTTGTTGGAAAAAATTTTATTTCCCCTTCTATTTTAAATGATATTCTTGCTGGATAGAGTATTCTAGGTTGCATATTTTTTCCTTTGAGCACTTTAAATATCTCTTGCCATTCCCTCCTGGCCTGTAGTGTTTCTGTAGAGAAATCAGCTGATAATCTTATGGAGGTTCCCTTGTAAGTAACATTCTGCTCTTCTCTTGCTGCCTTTAAGATCCTCTCTTTATCACTAACTTTTGCCGTGTTTATTATTATGTGTCTTGGTGTGGGTTTATTTGGGTTCAACTTGTTTGGGGCCCTCTGTGCTTCCCGTATCTTGAACTCAGTATCCTTTAGATTTGGGAAGTTTCCAGCAATAATTTCTTCAAATATATTTTCCATTCCTTATCTTTTTCTTCTCCTTCTGCAATTCCTATTATGCGTAGATTGGCCCACTTTATATTATCCCATAGGTCTCTTATATTACTTTCATGTTTTTTTGATTTGGTTTTCTGCCTGCTGACCTGATTGGGTGATTTCCATTATTCTATCTTCCATATCACTGATTCGTTCTTCTGCATTATTCATTCTGGTTTTACTGCTCATAGTTCTGTTTGTATCTCTGCAAATGAATTTTCTAGTTTTTCTTGGCTCCTCCTTATATTTTCTAGTTCCTTTATGATGGTGTTTGCATTACTGTTCATATCTTCTCTTAATTACTTCAGTATTTTCACTGTTTCTCTTTTGAACTCCAGGTCTGTCAGACTGCAGAGATCTGTTTCATGTTGACTGCTTTAGGTGAGTTCTCCTGTTGGTTTAACTGTGGGTGGATTCTCAGCTTCTTCATCTTGCTTGTTGTTTTCTTTTTCCTGTTGAAGTTGTACTCTCTGTGTTTGGGCAGTGTTTGCTTTGTCACTGCCATGGAATGTTTCCTGAGGGCTGGCATTGTTGGTCAGTCTTTTTTGAGGCAGTGTGGCTTTTCTGGAGTGTTGGTGGGGCTAACAGGGTCTCTTTGAAGCAAAGGAGGACTTCCTGAAGGCAGACGGGACTGGGAGGTCCACACCACGATGGGAGCAGATTTCACTTGGCTGGGCAGGGCTTCCTCTGGTGTTTTTGGATTGTGAAGCTCTTGCAGGGGGCTGGTGGTGCTGGGCAGCTGTTCTGCAGGAGTCCAGCACCCCCCAAGGGCTAGAGCAGCTATCTGGGTCACTGAGAACCCAAGAGGCTCTTCCCCAGGACAGCCCAACTCAGAAGGACTGTCTGAGAATGTAGGCAGATCGTTTCACAGCCTGGCCAAGCTTGTTCTAGCTTTTTCTGTGCTGCAGGGTCCTCTCCAGGGGGCTGGAGGTCCTGGACAGCTGTTCTGAGAGAGTGTGGCACCCCCTGAGGGTTGGAGTGGCTAGCTGGGCTGCTGCGAACCCAAGAGGCTCTTCCCCAGGGCAGCCCGACTCAGAAGGACTATCCGAGAATTAGGTAGATCTTTTCATGGCCGGCCAAGCTTGTTCTAGCTTTTTCTTGGCTGCAGGGGCTCCTCCAGGGTGCTGACGGTCCTCAGCAGCTGTTACACGGGAGTGTGGCACCTCCCAATGGATGGAGCAGCTAGCTGGGCCGCTGCGAACCCAAGAGGCTCTTCCCCAGGGCAGCCCAACTTGGAAGGACTTTCCAAGAATTAGGCAGATCTTTTCATGGCTGGCCAAGTTTGTTCTAGCTTTTCTGGGCAGCCTTTTCCCGGGAGCTGGCAGTGTTTGGTGCTGCTCAACGGGGGTGTAGCTCCTCCAAATGGCAAGCAGGCCAGGGCAGGGACAGCCCCTGTGGTGATAGGCTTCTGGCAAATGTTGAGGCCAGCCCTCCCGGATGGCAGGCAGCCCCAGGTCCAGCATGTGTGTAAGGGGTGGTGGGGGGCGGGGGGTGGGATGCACTGGGAAGCACAACTTTCTGATAGCTAGCAGGCTAGTAAGCTCGCTGTGGCATGGGGAGTATTCTATGGGGACCCACCCCTTCTTCTCTCCCCTCCCCAACACTGGCACAGACCCAGCTCTTCTCCCAGGTTCCCTCTGATGTGGCTTTCCACTTCCCTGCCCTTAGCGTATTGCTTCCTCCCCCTACGATGCTCTGCTTTCTAGTCTTCCAGGCAGTCTCTGCCCCATCAAACTTGGCAGACTGGTTTCTAGACCTTCCAAGCAGTCTCCACTCCACCCCGCCCTCCCAGCCCTTTCCCGGGGACTAACCTCCAGAGCCGAGGTCTCAGTGCCCAGCCCCCACCTAGGCATCTCAATTTTTGGTGACTGTGCCCTTAGTTCAGATGATCTGTTCGGTTCTCGCTCTGCTTTTCAGAACTCCAACTTACTGCTACACTCTTCTTTGCATCTGGAGATTCCTCTGGTTCAGTTGATCTTTCCGGCGAGTGTTGGATCCCTTTCTCCTCTGCAGTTCCCTTTCAGGAGTGCCCGTCCAGCTCGGATTCACCTTCTCTCACTCTCCTCTTTTCTCTTGTTTCACCTAGTAATGTCACGAAATTCTTGCTGTTATTGGAGTTTAGGTTCTTCTGCCAGCGATTGGTTGCTATTCTGTGCAAGTCATTTATCCTGTAGATGTGCTTTTTTTTGTTGTGTTTGTGGGGGAGGGTGAGCATGTCCCCCTACTCTTCCGCCATCTTGCCTCCTCTCCTCATTAGTTCTTTTAAGTGATTGATTCATTTTTTCCTGTACTTTTTGTTTTCCTCCTCTAACAGAGAGAATTTGTTTGAGATCTTATTTTATATTTTTTATACTAATCTTATGATATTGACTTATGATTTCTCCTTTAGCATACTTTGTAAGCTAGTGAATGGTCTAAGAAATTTACTTAATTATCATAAATCCCTTGTCAATGTTTATAACTACTTACCCTTCAAAATCCATGGCTATGTAACTGTTGAAAGTCTCATTTCGAAGGAATATATAAGATTATCTCTTGGCCATGAAAACAAATAAGAAAACTATAGATGATAAATGCAGTTAGTAGTCTTATGACCAAGTGAGCTCTATTCAAGAATCTTGAAATACCTGTTTACAAAAGGATTATTTTCATACTTTGATTTAGTTCCCCCCCCATAATTATGTACTTAATTTGGGGAGTTAATTAACATCTGTTTCCTTAAGAGGTGAAAGTTCCTTAGGGCTTCAAGTGTGATATTGTTCTAAAATAAGCATTTGTTTTATTGTGAATAATAAATGTGTAATGAGTCAAGTATGGCTTATCCAATCATAAGTTTGTACTATGAATAGCTCAGTTTGCTCTTTTTTAACAGCCTATAGATTCAATGTATGTTAATCTTAATATTATTTATTATTATATCCTTATGGTTTTTTATTTCTTAAACATGATGCCATTTTTCAAACATGATCCACTATCCTGATGGAATCTCCTGAATCTCCTATATTTTTCAAAGTAGTCATGTAATGATTAACCTATACACTAACATTAGTAAAAATGGCTATTATCTCCTGCTCACAAATAAAGAAACAGGGTTAAGAAAGTTTGTGTCTTGCTAAGGATATACAAAAGATTTGAAAGTGCTAAAATGTAACCTCAGCAATTTGATTCTAAAGTTAGCACTCACTTTGGATTCTTGGAAAGATCACACTAAACAAAGTGTTCCTTGCCTTTTAGATTACATCATAGACTTCATTTATATATCCCTTAACCTGATAAGATTAATTTTAAATGATCTTTTTTTTTATACCTCAAGAATTTTTTCCAATAAAAATCAGAAGGATAGGATAAATAGAAGAATCACTCCAATATAAAAGTATAAACATCCCCGATAATCAGTTGAACCCTGTGTTCATGCTGCAGTGGAATTTTTTGGAAATATTTTAAGTAGACTATTACAGTTGTTTCCAATACAGTTTAAATGAAACTATTCAGAATGATAACAGTCACCATAATGCAGATATCACATTGCATTGCACCTTTGGTCATCATAGAAGTAAAGTCACACACTGTGTGTTATTGGATCACTTTGCTGTACAACAGATATTGAAGAAACATTGTAAATCAACTATGCTTTAATAAAAATCAATGAATAAATAAAATGAATTTAAATAAATAAAGGATGAAATGAAAAACTGAAAAAAGAAGTAAAACACACACATACACACACGTAGCATGTGTGCATCATTTATATTTAAATACACACATACAAAGACACGCAAATGCACTTGTATACATGCAAAACTGTAAAATGGTACTAAATAGGAAGAGAAAATATAATTAGAATTTTATTTTTTCAAATACATTAAACTTTTTGAGAGACACCTAGACATAACATCTATAAATACAACAAATTAAAAAAAATAAAATATATGAAAATATATGTAATTTTGCAAAAAATTCCTTTAAAATAATATGTCATTTCAGATTGGAATGATTTCCGAACTGAATGCAAGTATTGAACATTTGTGAACAAGTACGTACAGTGTTAGCACAAAAATCCTCATTCTATAGCAATACTCTTAACTATTAATCTGTGATATTTGGACCTATAGCTCAACTCCAAGTATAAAATTCTACCAAATCCTGTTGTGTTTTGAATATGTGTTCACAATTGTCAATATTCATTAAAACATGCTTTCCTGCATCACTAGCTTTACATTTTGTTTTACATGCACCTATCTTTTACCACAGGCTATGTTCATATTTGTTAAATCAATCTCATGAATAGGAATTCCTCCTTGCTTAGACTAAATATCCGAAAAAGGACAACAATCTTTAAGGACTGTATCCAGCTATTGAGAATCCCAAATGACATTCTTCACTTACATTCCATTTCTATAACATATTTTTTTTTAACTGTACAGCAAAGCAATTCAGTTATACATGCATATGTATACTTGCATATGCATTATTTTTCACATTACTTTCCATTATGGTTTATTACAGGATATTGAATATAGTGCCCTGTGGTATATAGTAGGAACTTATTGTCTATCCATTATATATAATAGTTTGCATTTATTAATCCCAAACTCCCAGTCTGTCCCTCTCCCACCCTATCCCACTCCTTGGCAACCACAAGTCTATTCTCTATGTGAGTCTTTTTCTGTATCATAGATACATGATTTTGTCATACTTGAGATTCCATATATAAGTAATATCATGTGTTAGAGCTAATGACAATTTTATTCTCGTATAAATAACATACCTCTTCATTTGTGGTTTTTATTAAGGTTTAGACAGCTTCCTGTTCCCAGTAGAAAGATAAGCTATCAAATAATCAGGTTTCTTATTCTTCTTTCCACCCTGAAGCAATGAATTTCCCAGGAGACAACCCACTGGAGATTTTCAGCTAGCAGGGGCCTTTGAAAGTTCCCTTTTTCTCTGTTGGCCCACTCACTGTGGGTGTTCAGCAGAGCTACGTCTTTCATCTTATCCCCAGTGATGATTTGTAATTGAAGGGTTATGGCAAGTGAAGAATTAGTTCATTTTTCTCCCTGAAAGTTCTGTAGAAGGAACTTTTCTCCTTAGGAGAAAACGTGAAAAAAAATGATACTCAAAAAAAAAAATCTAATTATTTTTAATATTTATTTAGAAGAGAATATCATATGTGTTTTATTTAGAAAGATCATCAGCTCTTACTTTATTACATCTGATAATTTTCAAAGGTTGATTAGTCTTAGGTAATGAAAGTATATTGAGTATTCTCTCATTTTACTGAAAAAATGATCTACTCCATAATCAAATGGTCTAGGAATTAAATAATGATGCAGTATTAGTTAAAATTTGTTAATCTTCAAAAGCACAAAGTTTACTATACTATCAGAATCAAAAAGTACTATTTTTTTCTTAGTAACAAAATGATATATAGTTTAAAACATGTTTATAAACAAAATTGATTTCTTAGGTATAAATGTTAATTTTGTACTAGCATTAATATTTAAATATAAATATTTACAGAAAAATATTTTAATTTAGTTTTCATTTTCTTTATTTCTAAATTAAATTATATCTAAAGTGCACAATATGATGACATATGTATACTAGTGAAATTATTATTAGTCAAATTAATTAAAGTATCTGTGTAATTATAGCAACTGAAATCTACACTTTTACCAAAATTTCCAGTATTCATACAATATAATTAACAATAGTCTTCATGCTGTAATTTAAATCTCTAGACTTATTCATCTTATATAACTGCAACTTTGTATCATTCATTTATTTTTGACAAAATGTTATTTCCTCCTGTGAAATACAGAATTTTATGGCCACCAAAACTGACAACAATTTAAAAATTTTAATGTGAACTTTAATGAAACTTTTAATATTTTTATTAGAGTAGATTTAAGGAGTAAAAGTAGTGAAATAAAATTTACAACTATTAAAGAAAATATTTTTATTTTAAGTAAGTAATTATTTGAATCAATTTAGATTTTATAGGATACATTTTATAGTAATGAAAAGTTTCTTTTAAAATGTCAATTTTTTAAAAATGCCAGATATTTTATTATTTGTATCTATTTAAACTTCAAATAAAAATAGAAGTCAGAATAATAATGTCTGAGAACACATCACAATTTCTGCAGTTAATTTTAGGAAGCATGAAAGAAAAGATCTTAAAGATCAAAGTCTCCCAAAATGTTGATTCTAGCTCCTAAATTTATCACAACTGCCAGCTCCTCTCTATTCTCAATTTCAGAGTTTTAGAGTGAGTCAATATGATTTAATTTCTTACATTGATTATTAATGTCCTTCACATGAACATCCTTCACATTCTTGCCAGAATAAACTTTTGCATAGAAAGTATGAAAATATAACCATGTCACTTAATGATTATGTCTTTATTTTCTCCAGCATCATTCTCCCTTTTTCAAAAGCAATCATGCACAAATACCTAGTTATGTGTGTACATTATTAACCAAAAATGCTGAAATTGATTAAATTGAGGAACGAATCCTAAAACTGCACCTGTTCATACTTTTTCTTACATAAGCCAGAGGCCCTGAGAGGCTCCTGTGGCATAATTGGGATTCTATGGAACATAATTTGGAAACCACTCTTTCCACTGATTTAAAATCCAAACTTTGATAGCTATAAAAGGACTTTCCCAATTTAACTCCAGGAATGCTCTGTTTCATTCTTGCCACTTCTCCACATAAGCCTCTGTCACAGCCATGCAGAAACGGTTCTATTTTCCAAAACATGCCACAGTGTTGTGCTTCTCCTTGCCTCTGTATATGCTCATCCTCGGCCTGAAATGCGATTTTCTCTCTTGTTCATCTATCTTAAGTTTCCTTGAATACTCATTACTAATATCGGATGGCCCTGTCTTCGTATATATGGGAAAGTTAAGTATGCTTCTGTCCTTACTCCTTCCATATCTGTCTATAACTATATTTGTAACATTTGCTATGCTTTGTTTTCATCTTTATCTTCCCTGATATTCTAGATCTCCTATAAGAATTATGTTCTAATTATTTTCTGTTTCCAGCAATTGGTAGAGTTCCAGATATTTCATAAGACTTAATAAATGCTTAATAATTCAAGTAAATTTTGACTTTAAAAGGTGGTGTGGTTCAATTTAAAGCATTCTCTTCATTGTTAAATTATGCAATCTTATATAGTCTATAAAATAATGGGTATATCTAACTATCAATATACACAAATTAAAAAGAGTAAGCACTGACTTTATGCCAGGCATTCTGATGTGCTTTTTAATATATGCAATAGGACATTTAATCTGTTCCAGGCATTATGAGGTAGGTACAGCTAGTAACCACAGGGAAAACAAAGGCCCCCGAGGCTACCTAAATTACCCCAGGCCACACAGGTAGAAAGTGACATAGTTGGTATTTAAGTATATTTTGTCAGATTACTGAATGTGCTTTCACTAGAACTGTCTTCTCACTGAGTACTGAATTTATGGCATGCTGCAGATGCTTAATGCTATTTACTTCAACAAGGAATCAAAACAAAAGTAATTTACCAAACTATTTTAACATTTATTTCCTTGGTTTGTCCATTTTATATCTGTTCATAACAAATTCTATCCAGTGCTTTCATCAGTTAGGAATATTGTCTGAGGTAAATTGGGAGCACACAGATATTGAACTTGGTTCAGTGCCTTGATGATGTCAGTTATCTTCCTGATTCCCTTCAACTAATTTTTTTCCTTCCTGATAGCAAAACGATTGTCTTGCTTCAGACATTAAATCAATGCTCAAGGTAGGATGAAGGAGAAAGGGGACAAAGATATTCAGGTCTATTTCTTTTATCAGAAAAGCAAAACATTTCCCAGAATCCTCATTAGACTTCTGCTTTCATCTTATTGACCGAAACTGAGTCACGTGGCATCCAATTGTGAGTTTAAGCAGGTTTTCTTTATCATCTATTTGCATTTTCTGTATTTGTTGGCTCATTGCATCTGACTTCTTATTTTATTTTCCTAGAACATTAGCATTTTAGGGCCCTAGGACCTTAAATGACATATTTATTCCCTAAAACTGCATCATACTTCTTTTTTACAATACTGGTACTAACTTAAGAGATTTTTAACTTGTGTGCAAAGATTCCTTTCTACGTAGTTTCTGCTCCTACTTAGTTGCCTTGCAGAGTGACTAATGTGCATATGGACACCTCATTTATCTTGAGATTTGATAGTAGTAACCTCACAAAAGAGGTAAAAAAACCCAAAATAGAAAGTTATTTTTAACTTAAGAGAAAGCTGATAGGATGCCTGACTATTCACTAAAAATATTTACTCTTTATGTTCATAGATATTGCCTTCAATACTTTATGGAGAGATTCTAACTAGATGTATGTACAGTATCAATCATGAGTTTTATTTGATTTCCAAGTATAGAACACTGTAGAGGCAGAATATTGAAAAATGGCTAATTAGAAATAAGCAGAGGTTACTATCACAGAAGCTAGAATAATGCTAACTCATAGATGGAAAAACAAAGCAGATACAAGAATTTTGAAAATACCAAGATATGCTAAGGATACTCTTTTTTTTTTTTTTTTTTACTATAAAACACAGATACACATTCTAGCAAAGCATTATAATCAGTGTTCATTAAAATAACCTAATCATTAATAAAAGTCAATTGCATATTCAGAGTACTTTGAAAAAAGCATAGAAATGTTTATCATTTTAGAAAGATTTTCATGAAAATGGCTGACAATATTATTGGGATTCAGGGGTTAAAATTATTAAAATTCCATTTTACAGAAGTTTTGCTTATATGAAATACCTTTTTATTGGGATGATGGTCCAGTGGGACACTATTGTGGGTAACTTGTAAACTCTCAGTTCTCAAAGGAACTCACAGTAAAGGCATAATATATATTTTCTCATCTGATGTTACTAAAAAATGAATAAGACTAATAAAGAAAAGGCATAGTAAATTGATTTTGCTTGCAGAAATCATGCATTTTTAATTTGGTAATACAGCAGAAATTTTCCAGTTTCCTCAAAGTAATCTACAGTATTATAAATTCAATATGCTAGTATTTTAAAATGTAACAGCCTACATAATGTGTAGTTTTAATATTAATTATTAACTATTATGGTCATTTAATTGAATTAGTTTTATATCATTAGAATTTAAATATACCCAGTATTTTAAACACATTAAATTCCTTTGAAATGTTTAATGACTTTAAAAAGTCATTATGTAAATATGAAAGTAATGGATCTATTTCAGATTGTTTCATGTTTTCTGAAGCTTCAGTTTTTGTAACTGCCTTGATGACTCACCTTTCAAAGTGACAACAAAGTAAAAAATGTCCTTGGTATTTTTTCCAATGGATTTGCAACAGTATGTATAGCCAGTCTCTAGGAAAAATTTCAAATAATACACATTTTGTTTACCCTGGAGAAGTTCAAAATGAAAATACGTTATTCAATGAAAAAATGGATATCAGCCTCCAGTAAGATATATTGTTTTTTATTGTATTGTATTATATTTTTTTTAAAAAAAGAGTAATTTTTTATTTACAATCCAGTACCTCCAGGTTCAAACACCAAAGAGCAAAATAAGTGACCTTCTCATTTCAAAATATCATAAAATAATTTAAGAATATCAGTATTTCCTTAATACAGGCATACCTTATATGTTGCAGGTTCAATTCCAGACCATTGTAATAAAAGGAATATTGCAATAAAGTGAGTCATACAAAATTTTGGTTCCCCAATGCATATAAAAGTTATATTTACACTATACTATTACTAGAATCCCTGTGATTCTTGTAGAAAGTTGAAACTTCTGCCTTTCTCATGCTACCTGAAAATAGAGATTCTCCTTCTTTAGAAATGACATCATAGCTGTTATAGAGCTCAAAGTAAAAATGATTTTTTTTTTCTTTCAGGGCCATACCTGTGGCATATGGAGGTTCTCAGGCTAGGGGTCAAATAGGCGATAACAGCTGCCGGCCTACGCCACAGCCACAGCAACACAGGATCCCCAATCCACTGAGCAAGGCCAGGATTGAACCTGAGCCTCATGGACACCAGTCAGATTTGTTTCCACTGTACCACAATGGAAACTCCAATAATGAGTGATTTTTGTGTACTTTTTCCTACCTGTCTTTGTATTTCCACTCACCAGCATCAATATAGAATTTAGTTTCTTCCAAATCTTTGGAATAGTTTTGCTTTTTGATCCATGCATTTTTCTTCCCCATCCTTGAGTTTAATTAATAATTTAGAGCAGTGTCCTATTTCATCTTCTTTAGCTGATTTGCACAAAAATTATCTAATACTTGGAGATGAAACAAATGACGATTGTCAAATTTTTTTAATATCATGTTAGATCATGTCCTAATAAGCTTTTCTTATATCCACTGGTCTCTTTTGTAGAATTTAACTTTGTTGAAATAACTTAACAATTGATTGGGATTGTGCTGTTTTAACAACCTTGTACAACTGCAGTTAACTTTGGAGGAAAGTATAAAGTGTGAATTTATTTTCTTTCCCATAGGGAAGATGAGCTCAACAGTTACAGTCCAGTTAGCCTACAGGCCATTAACTGGTTTGTGTACAAACTAGTAATCACATCTTGTTACTTTTCCTACTGTGTACATCTCTGTATTTAAAAGTTTTTTTGGAATATCTCATCATTCTTCTGAATGATTCATTTAGTGAATTAAGTGAATATTTTCCACTTGCCTCACTGTGTGATAATTAGGTTGTAACAATTTGAAAAATGTGCTTTTACACAGCTTTTGCAGTAAAGAGTGTGTGTAACAGGAGATTATATTAAGTAGGATAAAAACAGAGCCAAAGTTTTTTGGGCCAGTGGAATAGGTACTTCAACGGCCACATTCGCTGCATCTCAAATTTGAAAAAAATTTCTTTACCAAATTGAACACCTTTTTATGTGCCTGTTGTCCATCTGTATGTCTTATTTGGAGAAATGTCTGTTTAGGTTTTCTGCTTAATTTTTTATTGGGATGTTTGTTTGTTTGGTCTGGATATTAGGCCGTATGACCCATGTGTATATTTTGGAAGTTAATCCCTTGTAAGTAGCATTATTTGCAAGTATTTTCTCCCAGTTCATAGGTTGTCTTTCATTTTGTTTATGGTTTCCTTTTCTGTGCCAATGCTTTTAAGTTTAATGAGGTCCCATTTGTTTATTTCTGTTGTTATTTCCATTACTCTAGGAGACAGATCCAAAAAAATGCTGCTGTGATTTATGTGAAAGAGAATTCTGCCTATTTTTTTTTTAAGGAGTTTTATAGAATCTGATCTTACATTTAGGTTTTGAATTCATTTTGAAGGTTTTTTTTTTTAATATGGTGTTAGAGAATGTTTTAATTTCACTCTTTTACATATAGCTGTATGGTTTTCTCAGCACTGCTTATTGAGGAGAGTGTCTTTTCTCCATTGTGTATTCTTGCCTTCTTTGTCATAGATTCATTGACCAAAATGCATGGGTTTATTTCTGGGCTTTCTATTCTGTTCCATTGATCTATACATGTGTTTTTGTGCCAGAACCTTGCTATTTTTTATTACTATAGCTTTATAATATAGTCTGAAGCAAAGTAAATAGCATTCTAACTTTCTTCATAATAAGTATAAAGAAATATCATATTGGATCTAAACTTCTCTGAAAGTAAATCTTAAATATTTTTATGGAACTGCATAGAAATAGACTCCCAAGATAAAAATTTCCAAAGGTGAGGAATAAATTACCTCCTCAATGATCTTAACTTTATTTTTAATATTCTGTTATGAGTCTCTTATTCACAGCTTTTCCAGCTCCTCCCTGAATTTACTTTTATAAGGAGCTTCACATACCTTTTGAAGGTTATAATTCACAAAGTAAATTATAATTTATTTTCTTTCACCTCTGAAAATTCGCCAACCCATTAATCCCACATGATACACAGATTAAACTCTTACATAGTCAGGACATAGGTTAATCTTTCCTTTCATGGTTAATAGGCACTGAGTTAATCTAACTCTAGGTAGACACAATGAAAATTTCATGTATAGTGATAACAAAAGTCTTCCTGTAGCAGGATTGTTATTTTATCAGTGCTTCTCTGTTTTTTTCCAAGTTCTGTTATGATTTTCTAGGAAATATCCAGGACTCCATCTTCAGAGTGCATTGAGAAGAATATTTTGTTTCATTACATTTTATTTTCTTGTAATAATATTATAACACAATGACTCCAAATCATATTTTTCCCTCAAATAAGGATTTATCCATAAAAACTAAGAGAGAAATATAAGGAAATACTATTTCCTGTCTTAATAAATTAATCCAATGATTGTACCTACTGTCCAATAGAACTGTATCAGTCACTGGAAATATGAAGACATATGATAGGTTTTTTTGTTCTTAAGACACTCACATAATGGAGCAGACTTACGAAAAAGCAGATCATTTTTTAGATGTCACAGATTATGCAATGATAAGAATTAACATAAGCAAAGTAAATGCACTGAAAGTGACTGAAGAGGAGATGCAATCCACTTTAGGAATAAGTAACATAGGCTTCCTGGGGTAGGTGGGCATTTAGCTTAGAGAGCAGTCTTGAGGAATAGGAATGTCCTAAAACCAGAGGGGATTACTAACAGCAGTTGTCCATATCTGAGTACTGACTACATGTCCCTGTGTACCACATTTGTTTAATATTTATATAACCTCATTTAATTTTGACAATGACCTGACAAAGTGGGGCATTTATTCTTATTTTAAAGAAAAAAAAGTAAGAGTCAGATAGATTAACTTTTTCTAAGCAACTCAGCATGTACATGATGTGTCCAAGGATTGAACTAAAATTGACTCCAGTGATTATGTTCATTAGGACTTGGTTCAATTTCATTATTTAAACATTTACTTATCATCTTTTATGTCACAGCCATGAACCCTTCAGTTCTAGAGAAATGAAGGCAAATAAGATGGAATCATTGCCTGGAAGGAACTCATTAGCATGGTTAATTCTATTATTGTATTGCCTTCCTATTTTGAACAAGCAGAGAAGCCAATTCAGTTTTATTTTTTTTAAGTTGCTCATTCAGTTTTAAAAATGCAAAACAGGTATACTTCAGTTCATTTAAATTAATAATTTGAGGATGCACTTAATTATTACTTCTTGCGAGTTTAATAACCTCTCATAACCTTGTTTATAAATTATTTCTCTGCAATATTTAAATCATTCTATTATTTTCTCCTCTCCTATTTTGAAGTTCTTGGCAGGCACCATGGTACTTAGGGCTTTCATATCTAGCATATAAACTAACATCAAAAAACATTTCTGATGCTAATTTGAAGGTAATATTATCATTCCTGTGAATAGCCTTTCCAATCCATTAACAGTTTGCTTGCATTATTACATTTCTAAAATTCAGTATAGATTATTATTTTGCTTGCTTCAAGGCTCCCATATTTGATTTCCCCATTCAGATGATAATGTATGTAACCTAAAAGTTTTCAACTTGACTCTCCCATTATTATGTGATTCCACACGCATTGTAAACACGTACCTTAGAGCTATGGTTTGCCTTAAGGTACCAGTTAGTTAAACTATGCAGGTGGACAAGGCCAACTTAGACCTGAGACACCTTGTATTTCCTTTCTCTCAGAAGAGATGCTTTTCCTATAATCACATTGTAAACAGATAGGGGCAACATAAATAACAAAGAATTATGGGAAAATGACACACCTGTAGAACTGCATAACATTCTCATTTATGTTATTCTTTTTCTTTTTTGTGTTTTTAGGGCTGCACCTGCGACATATGGAAGTTCCCAGAGGGGCCAAATCAGAGCTGCAGCTGCCTGCTTATGGCACAACCACACCAAAGCCAGATCTGAGTCGCTTGAGATCTACACCACAGCTCACGGCAACGTGGGATCCTTAAACCACTGGGTGGGTCCAGGAATTGAACCTGAGTCCTCATGGATACTAGCTGGGTTCATAACTGCTGAGCCACAAGGAGAACTTCCCTTTTATGTTATTCTTAATGTAAAGCTCTGGAATTTTTCTTTTCTTTTCTTTTCTTTCTCCTTTTTTTTTTTAACGTACTACTTTATAGTTTGATGGCCTCATTCTTTCCTTTAATTCGTGAGGAGGGACCTACTCAGTTTCAATTGCCCAGTGCACCACACACACTTGTTCTTCATTGGAGGCCCTCTTATAAGCAGTTGATCTCTGGATCCAGTTGGACTGGTGTCTTCAAGTACATCTTCACAATATATATTTCCAGAAAACTGCAAATAATGACTTGTATTCCAGTTTAGGCCACTTCCTCACAAATGCCTTTTTGGTCTTCTTATAAGCAACCCTTAATATAAAAGACACGCTTGTACAATACAAAAATAAATGTGATCCTAACAGTTTTGAAATATAGAAAATATTCTTAAAGGTGTTTGGTGTACAGGTGACTCCTCTGAGCATGGGCTTGAACTGGAACACATCTGTGATCTTAGCCAACATATAGGCCATTTATACTAAAGCACCCGTACTCAAATGCCAGGGTCCTTTTCACCCATTAGACATATTCAGCTTGAGTATGGATGGATGTGGTAAGTGGTGATTAATTCTGTCCCTTGTTGAACAGAAATTGTGAAGCAATTGCTGCTTCCTCTCAATGACTCCAAAAGGATGACATCTGCCCCGTGAGCTACCTCCACAGTGTGGGGCTCTGCTTTGGGAGCACTGCACTCACCTCTACAATTTGGCTACAGACCTGCTTGGTGAATATTTCTGAACAAATAAACAAATCATATGAATATTGTAGTTTTAGTATTTTCTATCTGTTTCAGCCTGAGTCTGTTATTTAACCATATTTATAAATGCCCAGCTTGCTACTCACCTGGGAGTTCCAGTTCTCTCAGGAAAAAGCAGGTGAAATCTTTCCCATCCATATACTTCCTTTTTAGTAAACCTGTGATTGAATTCTTTACTTTCAAAATTAATCTGATAAATGAATTTAAGTGAAGCCAAAGAGATCTGCATTCTTACAAGTCACTAAAATCAAGTTTTGAAAAATATGTTCTGTTTGTCTATTTGATTTTGAAATACTTAAAAAAACATCTTGAGACTGTTTATTTGTCAAACAAAAAGCAAAGACAGTTCAGAATTCTTTCCTTTCTTTAGCTCTCCATAGATATGATCATCCCTCTTTGCTAACCCCACATGTGACTGCATTTAGGAATGGAGTCTGGATAGATAAAAATAAGATTAAATGATATCATGAGTGAGGCACTAATCCAATACAACTAGTGTCCCTACAAGAAGAGGAAGAGACAAATCCCCTTGTAGTGCAGCCAGTCAAGGATCCAGCATTGTCACTGCAGAGGATCGGAGTTGCTGCTATGCTGTGGTGCTGGTTCAGTTCCTGGCCTGGGACTTCCACACATCAAAAAAAAAAAAAAAAAAAAAGAAGAGAGGAGATACTTGAGAAGTGACCACCTACAAGCAAAGGAGATGCCTCTGGAGAAATTAAACCTGTCAACACCTTGATCTTAGACTTCCAGCTTCAAGATCTGTAGAAAAATAATAATCTAAGCCACCCAGTCTCTAGTACTCTGCTGGAAGCCTCAGCAGAGTATTGTACTAATCTGTCATTGACATCCATATCCTCAGTTCTGTTTTCCTGACTTAAGCATGAAAAACTGGTTTTCTTCTGGCTGGTCTGACATTGTGTGCATCTTTGCAATGGTGTTTAATCCTCTTCAATATGATCACTCCAACTATTACTTCTATCAGGAATATGGGAAGAGGCCCAAGTAATCTGTATTGTTTAAGTCCTGACAGCCAAAGATTAGTATTAAGTGAGAAATTCAACCATTCAATGAAGGAGATCACCACAAGTAGACCTTGAGCTATTTCAGAGTTTCTATCATAATATTTACCATTGGGTTTAATCTTTATGTAAGTAAAGATCTTTATGGTAATAATCTTTATGTAAAGTATTTTAGTCTTTCCCTTCAGAACAGTTATCAGAATTTTTAATTATTTATGTGCAAGCTTATTTGAAACTAGCCATAAAATATAATTTTTAGTAATATATATTGTATCTAACATATAATATCATTTCAAATAGTATTTTCAGGTTATCAGAAAAATAAAATACTCATTTAAAGTTGCATGAAGACCAGAAGTATTTAGTAGAATAATATATAATGCAATAATCTGAATGTTACAGTAGTTATGGGATTTGAGAAACAAATGATTTAATAATCATTCAATTGCACTTGAACCTTTGGCTTTTGCCTTTTATAGGATGAGCATAATTTGCAATATTTGTTTTGAGTAATTGGCACAATTAATTTTTGATTCTTATAAACATGTTGATAGGTAAATACTTAGATTTTAACTATCTTGGGAAACATTGCTATATTAATTATGCCTTTCAAATCTTTAAAAAGCTAATTTAATTACATACAAAAGCATTATTAAAATTATTCATTTTATCCCAGTTTTACACACATTTATACACCATAAAAAGGCACGTTAAATTAACAAAGAAATCACAAATATAGTAATTTTTCACATCAGACAAATGGAGTAATAAAACTTAAAAAAATTCCTTAACTTATTAGACTTAATGTGGCTCTTCATATAAAATGACGTACATAGTGTGTATAGAACAGTTCATGCTATAAAATATATTTGGTGATGATCTCATTTAAAAAAATGCATATATATACATGTATAACATATTACAACCAAGAAATTCTTTTCATTTAAAATATAAGCATAACTAACCATAAATTTATATTAGTAAAGCTTCTATATACCTATGGTTAAGTTTTATAGATATATAGATGTTCATTTATACTTATGGTTATCTTTTAAATGAAAAGAATTTCTTAACTATTATTTATGGCCTAAGTGAAATGTTTGTGAAGACACCTAATATTATTTTTTAAATTTTTAAAGAGATTGAAAGACCAATTATTTATTCATTTTCTGGTTTTAGACTATCTTATGAATTGAAAAATAAAGTATAGAAAAGTAGGGATTTGTCTCTGTTCTTTCTAAAAATTATTATAGAGAAACGAATGAGGTCAAAATAAACCTTTTAGTCATGTAATAAAGAACAATTAGATACTACTACTAGAAATAAAAACCAACTAATCTTCTCAGTTTCACTGTAATAATTTACCCTGTCACCAATTAAAGAAGGAATTTCATCAGCTCAAAAGATATGAGTAAATACTAACTTTTTAGAAACTGAGTGTCTGATAATTCATTTACGTGAGTCTTTTTTAACGAAAAAGATAAATTAGTTGTACAAAGACTTTTTTTTAACTAAAAAGTCTAGGTACAACTCCAGATATTATTTCAATAAATTGAAAATATTGATTGCGGAGAAAATTGAGTAAGATTCTATGCCAAGAGAAAGGGTTATTTTCATACATGCATTTTATAATAAACTAGTGTGACTAAAATAAAAATATTATTAGTTTGTATAATATAAACACCTGAATGCTGGAGAGCATCACTATGTACCTTGAAGGACAATTTGAAATATATCAGCTCTTTCCACATCCTCATGCACCCACAAGGTTTTATTTGTTATAAATTAGAACTCATTTGATAGTCATTTTTTAAAAATTTTAAGTAAATAACTCATCTCTAAAAGTAACTCAATATGATAGGTACTAAACATTTTTAAAGACATTTTGATGTCATTATGAAAAGGGTAGGGTTTCCAAAGGTGAAATGTGGCATATTTTATATGACTTACATGTCAGGTAAATGCTACTAGTTTTAAGCCTCAGAGATATTCATTAAATAATAATGAGACCCTGAAGAGTAAAACTTTAAATTAAAGTAGCACTTTAATTTATCTCTGTGTAAATCCACATATCCTCCAGCAGAGCTGATAGGTAGAACTGACTCTGGCCCCCAGTGAATTCATTCCCAGCTTCCACTGAAGTTATTTATTGCCACAACCAAGAAGCAAAAAGAGACAAGTGTTTTCAACAAAGATCAAACTCATGCTTAGAAAGTGGAATGAGCATTAGGATCCAATTGTTATAAACCACCCAAACTAATGTGGCAGTCAGACTATCAAAATATGGCAATTCAAAATATTTTAGTTGACACAAACTAGTGTATGAACAGGGCAGAATCATCCAGAAAGCATATAATATACAACCAAGTAATAAGAAGAACATAGTATGCTGTCATTTTGAAGCCAACCAATCAGAATATGGTATGACAGTGTATAGACTAGAAATGGACAAGTGAATCATCACTGAGGAGTCTATGTTGACAGGTAGATTAAAATAAACAACATGTCACTGATCGGAGTTGGCCATTGCAAAAGAAAATCTGCTAACTGAATTTGAAATTGATGTTATCAACATGAAGTTTCAGAATTGGAAACCAGTGGTAAATGTAGAGGCCTCTGCTCGAGAAGCAGCAGAAAGCAAACATTAAAGTGAAGAAGAAGCTGAAAAAATGAGGAAGCTAAAACAACTAATGAAAAGTATGAGCATTTAGCTGTACAACCTTTCCACTTAGCACACAGCTTGAAAAAACTAGCCATGATCATAGAGTATAAGACCAACATCATTTAGTCTCATATTTGGATTCCAGGGACAATTTAAAGTTCTTGTCAAGATCCCGAACAAATATTATATACCAGATAAAGATACCTTTGTATTTTTATAAATGCCACTTGTATGATAGGTGAAAAAAATTGTTTGAGAGATTCACCATTAGCAAGGAGCAAATAATTCAAGAACTGCTGTAAAAGAAATCTTATAATCATCTGACTTCCTATATCAGCTTAATTGTATTAGGTAAGTAAATCATTTAATATGTTCCTATTTTTAAAAAAAATGCTTGGTGCAACTAACAGTGTGCGGAAGTGTTTCGTAATGACAAGATTGTTATTTATATTTATCATGTGAATTTATTAAAGAAAATAAATGTGTTATAAAGATCTATAATTATTTTCTAAGTTAATAACTATAAGATATATTAGAAAGGCAAAGAAAATTAGATAAACCAAAACACCATGTATAATTTTTAAATGTTTACTGTTTATAACATTAATTAACATTAAACATAATTAGAATATCATAGAGTAAAATCTAAACTTTGATTCCTGTCCTCGCTTTAGTATCATCACATTAATTATGCCTCAGCTTTAACTTTTGTGAAGACATGTAAATGCCTGTATTTAGGTGCTATGATCTAATAAAATTATGTAAAAAAATAGCAAAATTATAGTTTTATATTTAGATGTGTAAAGTCAAAATAGTAACCAAAAGCTTAAGAATTTACAGAACACTCTATTATAAATAACTGATTATTATAATAAATCAAATGGGCTTTGCCTTTTGTTCTAGTTAAATAGGTAAAGCAAATACATAACTCTGAAGCCATAACGTTAGTATATATTTATTTAAAATTGGAATAAATAGAGATGTCTGACATTTTAATAGCTGGGGATGTTTTTAATGGGCAGAATGCTTAAAATAATCTAGAATGTATCTAGGAAAATTTTGCTCTAATATAAAATTTTATATGAGTGTTCAACTATGGATAATATGCTTATGATTTCATCTGAATTAATAAAAACTCATTATACTTCTACTTGAAGTGTGGAAATGAAGAAGTGAACAAAGAATTTAAATAGTTTTCTCATTATTTTAAAGTGATTTTTATACAAAAAAATGACTACTACTTGGAATATATATATGCATATTTCATATATATCATGCATATCTCCCATTCTTTATTATAGTAGAAGAATATATTATAAAAATCCTGGATGGTGACTCTTCTGTCTTATATCACCAGGTTATGGGATAATATTTCTTATTGATGAGAAAATTATAAAATATAGCTCATAAGATGATTCATGTTCCAATAAAACATAATTAACTTTCAGAGTGATCATCTTGACTCCTCTTGTAAAAGTCTATCTGCAAAGGATAAACCACAAAATGCTTTTGTTAAACCGTATGCACTTACTTAAGCATAAAGTTTTAGCTAAAGTTCACACAAAAATTAAATATCAAACAAAGACTTAGCCGAGTAGTAGAATTAATGCTTTCACAAGGCCTTTAAAAGTGTACCTTGTGCTTTACTTGGAAACACTTCGAATAAGAATATAGGGTGTATGACATTGACTGATTTGTGTATGTTGAACCATCCTTGTGAACCTGGGATGAATCCCACTTGGTGGTGGTGTATAATCTTTTCTTATATGTTGTTGGATTTGATTGGCCAAAATTTTGTTGAGAAGTTTTGCATCTATATTCATCTACGATATTGGCCTATAATTTTTTTTTTTGGTAGTATCTTTGTCTGGTTTTTGTTGTAGGGTTTTGGAGACTTCATAGAATGTCTTTGGGAGTGTTCCTTTTTCTTCAGCCTTTTGGAAAAGTTTAAGAAGGATGGGTAGAAGTTCTTTGTATGTTTGGTAGAATTCACCTGTGAAGACATCTGGTCCTGGACTTCTGATTGTAGGGAGTATTTTTTATTACATATTCAATCTCATTTCTAATGTTGATCTGTTCAGTTGATTAATAACTTCTTGATTCAGTTTTGTTGGGCTGTAAGTGTCTAGAATGTTGTCCATTTCTTATACATTGTCAAATTTGTTGGCATATAATTGTTCATAGTATACTCATGGTTTTGTTTTTTTTTTTTTTGTATTTCTACAGTATCCATTGAGATTTCTCCCTTTTCATTTCTTATTTTGTGTATTTGGGTTTTTTCTCACATCTTTTTGGGGAGTCTGGCCAGAGGTTTGTCAATTTTGTTTACCTTTTCAAAGAACCAGCTCTTGGTTTTATTGATTTTTTTCTATTGTTTTTTGTATTTCTATTTTATTGATTTTCTCTCTGATCTTTATGATTTCCTTCCTTCTGCTGACTTTAGGTTTTGTTTGTTCTTCTTTTTCTAATTCATTTAGATGGTAGGTTAAGTTGTCTATTTGAGATTTTTCTTCTCTTTTGAGGGAGGCCTATATCACTATAAATCTCCCTGTAAGCACTGCTTTTGCAGCATCCCATGGATTTTGAGTGGTTGTGTCTTCGTTATCATTTGTCTCAAGGTATTTTTTTAATTTCCTTTTTGATTTCCTCATTGACCCACTAGTTTTTTTTAGTAGCACATTGTTTAGTCTCCATGTAATAAGTTTTTTCTCATTTATTTTCCTGTGGTTGATTTCTAGTTTCATGTCATTTTGGTCAGAGAAGATATTTGAAAAGCAGTGCAACTGGAACACACCCTCACCACATGCACAAAAATAAACTCAAAATGGCTTGAAGACTTAAACATAAGACAAGACAACATAAAGCTCCAGAAAGAGAACATAGACAAAACATTGTCTGACATCAACCTTACAAATGATTAGCTCACTTTCCCAAGGCAACAGAAATAACAGCAAAAATAGACCAATGGGACCTAATCAGCAAAGGAAACCATGGAATGGGAGAAAATACTTTCAAATGATGCAACTGACCAGGGCTTAATCTCTAAGATATACAAATAACTTATACAACTCAACAGCAAAAATACCAACAACCCAATTGAAAAATGGGCAAAATACCTGAATAGACATTTTTCCAAGGAGGAGATACATATGATCAATGAGCACATGAAAAAATGCTCAACATCACTTATTATTAGAGAAATGCAAATGAAAACTACTATGAAGTAGCACCCCACACCTGTCAGAATGGCCATGATTAATAAGTCCACAAATAACAAATGCTGGAGAGGGTGTGGAGAAAAGGGTACCCTCCTGTGCTGTTGGAGGGAATGTAAGCTGGTACAGCCACTGTGGACAACAGTATGGAGATACCTTAGAAATCTAAACGTAGAACTACCGTATGACCCAGCAATCCCACTCTTGGGCATATATCCAGACAAAACTTTCCTTGAAAAAGACACATGCACCCATATGTTCATTGCAGCATTACTCACAATAGCCAAACATGGAAACAACCTAAATGTCCATCGACAGACAATTGGCTTAGGAATATGTGGTATATACACACAATGGAATACTACTCAGCCATGAAAAGAACAAAATGTCATATGCAGCAACATGAATGGAACTAAAGACTCTCATACTAAGTGAAGTAAATCAGAAAGAGAAATACAAATACCATGTGATATCACTTATATCTGTAATCTAATATACTGCACAAATGAACTTTTCCACAGAAAAGAAAATCATGGACTTGGAGAACAGACTTGTGGTTGCCAAGGGCAGGGGGAGTGGCATGGACTGGATGCTTGGGGTTAATAGATGCAAATTATTACATTTGGAGTGGATAAGCAATGAAATCCTGGTGAATAGCACAGGGAACTATATCTGGTTACTTGTGATGGAACATGATGGAAAACAATGTGAGAAAAAAATATATATGTGTATGACTGGGTCACTTTGCTGTACAGTAAAAACTGACAGAACACTGTAAATCAAGTAAAATTGAAAAAATAAAAATCATAAAAGAAGAAGGGGTGTGATGTGGTATTTTAATCTCTACTGCCAAACCCCTCAGAAATAAAGCAGGAGTAAAGATGATCTATTAGCTAGACTTTAGGGTTGAAAAATCAGGTAAATGATAAGTAGATATATCTGACATC
This sequence comes from Phacochoerus africanus, assembly GCF_016906955.1. Lineage (NCBI taxonomy): Eukaryota > Metazoa > Chordata > Mammalia > Artiodactyla > Suidae > Phacochoerus > Phacochoerus africanus. Next base: position 185,802,489 of record NC_062544.1, on the reverse strand, counting down.
CCATCTCAAACTGTAGTTCATTTGGAATTTCACACCTGAAGTTTAAATTTTCATAAAGCTTATTCGCAGTAACTAAAGTTCAGAAAAATTGCAGAAGAATTTGCAAGATAACTATAGGAACTTAAATTTAATCAATAGTTGGGTATTATGATAAATGGAAAATCTGTATTGATGTTCTGTTAAACCTATTTTCTATTATGTGATATCTGATGAAGGAAAAAGTTAAATATCTTATTGATTATCTAAGGTTCAGAATTCACTACCATTTATTCAAATCAAGGAAAAAAATAAGAAAAAGTTTTCATACAAGCAGAAATATCTTGTTTCTCAGAAGTTAAGAAAACATTAGTAGTAAACCTTAGAGGAAAATAGGTATTATTTGATGAAATTAGTTATCAGATCCATTAATACCACACATGAACCTTGGGAGCTAGACTAGATGTTCCAGGAAGGAATTCTAGATTACTACTTACCAAGAAAAATTATCTTCTGTCTGATGAAATAGTATCTTCTATTAACAATAATGCTTTGGGGAGTTCCTGCTGTGGCTCAGGGATAACAAACCTGACTAGTATCCATGAGGATGCAGGTTGGATCCCTGGCTTCGCTCAGTGGGTTAAGTATCCAGTGTTACCATGAGCTGTGGTATAGGTCACAGACAAGCCTCAGATCCCACGTTGCTGTGGCTTTGGCATAGGCCAGCAGCTACAGCTCCTATTTGACCCCTAGCCTGTGAACTTCCATATGCTGCAGGTGTGGCCCCCAAAAGATAATAATAATAACAATAAGAATAATGCTTTGGAAAATATCCTCAAGGAGTGATAGGAAGAACCAGAAATCAAGTAGCCATGTCAAAATCCAACATAAGAGATAAAGGGAAAGGGACATGTTATAGCCAGGGAAGAAAAGGGAAAAAAAAGAAATTAAAAAATAATATTTAGATTTCTGATTCTATATAGCAAAAAATCAAAACATGATTTTGTATTTCTCAAAATCTGTGGAGTAAATATATCCATTTTTTCCAGTATGTACAAATTATACTGATTAGTAGAATTTAATATACATAAAATTACTCAGCGATTTTTGGGGGGAGCAGATTTTAGGGAACTGAGTTGTTTTCTCGAGTCTACTCTATACTCTTTGATATACCAAAGTTAAGAAAGCCATATGAAATTGTTGATATAAAAGTACTCTGAAAAATTGAAAGTGTTACACAAACCTGGTATTTTTATTAAAATTAATTGGGTGCTACTTGGCCAGTGACCCTTTAATTTCACAGAGCAATCCTATTGCGTCTTATACCAACATGACCAGACTTCATTGTTTTGCTCAAGATAGCTTTCCATTGAGCTGGGTTTAAAACTAAAGGAAACCACAACTGTAATAAAGTAAGCACTTCTTCAAGCATATTTTACAACTGCACTGCTGTTCAAGATATTTTCCACTGCCGATTATTTGTCCCTTGGACTTCAGCTTAAAAAAATTTTTTTTTAAATAAGGAAAATCAGCTTTCTTTAAATAATGTTTTCTATCAGTGGTGGTTATTGCATTGCTTTCTTTACATAACCATCAACAAGAAACTTGTGGTGTGTAAAATGAAGTATTGTTTCTTGCCAAGACATAATTTCTCTTCCAAATTGAAGTTGTAATTCTGGCCATAAGCAACTATATTTTGCAAAGTTCCAAAAGTTAAAAAAGTAAAGCTAAGTGATAGAAGTCATTAGTGGATGATGTTTTCAGTTGTGCTTTTTAGTTACTTTAACAGATGCAATATTGGCTTCTTCTTTTCACAGTAAATTAAATATGCAATTATTAGAAGCAAGAAATAGATTACATTATGTAAAAATGGTTTTCATAAGATTAATTATGAACAGAGAACTAAAAATGTGCCAATATTGAAATAGCACTACCATGGGGACATTCAGATCCAAATGATTAAATTAGCCTTGTGGCCAGATGATAACTATTTCCCAGTAATCAAATTAGTAAAATTATGGAATCAAGTCATGAATTTTCTTAAAATAAGAAGATTGATACTAGGATTTTATACCTTTATGGGGAATCATTTGATTTCACCTATTATGAATTATTATTTCACCCTTTTATTCATATTTATTCATAGAAAATTATGATAAGACAAACTAGAAAGTCCAGTTACCTATGATTTGGTCTTATAGTCTTGCTCACAGGTTGTGGTTTAAATCAGTTCTATTTGGACCAATTTGGATGAAATGCATATTTTAATTTTTATAAATTCCACTTTGGATGTATTTCCATTTCCTTAGTCTTAAGAAATATATGTTAGGGAGTTGCTATTGTGGCTCAGTGGGTTATGAATCCAACTAGTATCCATGAGGACTTGGGTTCAATCCCTGGCCCTGCTTAGTGGGTTAAGGATCTGGCATTGTCACGAGCAGTGGTGTAGGTCGCAGATTCAGCTTGGATCTCTTATTGCTGTGGCTTAGGCCAGAAGCTGCAGCTCTGATTTGACCCCTTGCCTGGGAACTTCCACATGCCACAGGGGTGGTCTTGAAAAGAAAATTATGTATATTACACATATATATGTATATTATACATATATATATTTACCTTTGGGGAATTGGCCAAGAGACCTATGGAATCAAATAAAGGAGGGATAAGAAAATGAGTGATGTGGGAAGGGAATGCATTTTATAATTTAAAATAGTCAGGAAAGGTCTCATTTAGCATTTAAACAAAGACCCAAATAGGGAGAGATAGGAGCTTAGGTTTTATCTGGGGAAAGAAAGTTCTGGAAAGTAGGAACCACAGGGTAAAGTTCCTGAGGTAGGAGCATTCCCTGCACAGTCTAGGTATAAAAAGGAAGTTAATGTGACTATATATTCGTAAGTGAAGAAAGAAATGGCCAAGGGTAATGGAGACAGTGTTCATAGAGGAGAACCTTTAAAATCATTGGGAAGACTTAAGAATGGAAAGACATGTGGAGCCATTAAACACTGTTGAACACAGAAGCACATAAACTGACTTAAGATTTAAATATATATACACACACACATATATATATATACATGTAAAATGTGTGTATGTATATACATATACATACATTTATATGTATATATACACATATATAGAATTTTATGAATTTTTACTATTGTATATTCATATGACTACTACCACAACAGTTAAGGCATTTAATGGATCATTCTGGCTGCTTTTCTAGGAATAAAACATAGGGTAGCAAAACAAGATTCAGGAAAAACAATGAGGTGTCTATAGCAATAATCCAGGTGAAAGATGGCAATGACTTGGACAGGAATATTAGCGATGGAGATGTGTGGTAGTGGTCAGATACTGGTATTTTGAAGATAATTTTAATTGCCTGGATATGTGAAATAAAGAAAAGAATCAATAGTGATAGCAAGAGGCTTACATACTATGGTATATGGAATGATATACGAATGGGGACCTGGCGTATAGCACAGAGAACTTTACCTAATATTCTGTGATAATCTATGTGGGAAAATAACATGAAAGAGAGTGAGTGTGTATACAAGCATAACTGAATTATTTTGTTTTAGAGCAGAAATTATCAGAACATTGTAAATCAACTATACTTCTATAAAACTTGAAAAAAAAAATGAAAACCAACAAAAAAGAGGTTTGGCATAAACAACTATAAGAACAGTCCCGTACTTCTGAGAGAGGAAGACTTGGGAAGAGCAAGATAGGAAGATGCATAGAGAATTTGGGAGACTAAGTCTGAAACATTTTAAGAATAGGAAATAAAGTAGCTGGGTATATGAGCCTGGAGTTGAGAAGGTGGGTCAAGCTGAAAATATGAAATTGAGAGCCATTAGCTATAGAGGGAGACCATGAGATGAGATAAAAGCACTAAGGGAAAAGTATAGATAAAGAAACAAACAAATTTTCCCTTCTAAAGATAAAACTTTATAAGGAGTAACCAGCAGAAGAGACATTTTTAAAAATTTTCCAGTAAAGTTAGAGAAAATCCGGACAGCAAGTTGTGACAAATCATCTTTATTAGATAGTAATGGCAAATCCAATGTTGACATTTATAAGAGAACTTTCCATGAAATGCTGGGGGCTTCTCCATGAAAAGATTCATGGAAATTGACCCAATAGGAATGAGAGGAGAGAAATGGAAAGCTGAGATTCTATAGTCAAATTTTTAAAGAATTTTTTTATAGAAGTTCCCGTCGTGGCTCAGTGGTTAACGAATCCGACTAGGAACCATGAGGTTGCGGATTTGATCCCTAGCCTCACTCAGTGGGTTAAGGACCCAGCATTGCCGTGAGCTGTGGTGTAGGTCACAGACGTGGCTTGGATTTGGTGTTGCTGTGGCTATAAGGGTAGGTTGGCGGCTACAGCTCTGATTCGCCCCCTAGCCTGGGAACCTCCATATGCTGCAGGAAGCTTCCCTAGAAAAGGCAAAAAGACAAAAAATAATTTTTTTATAAAAGAAAGCAGAGAAAATGCAGAAACAAGGGAAATATGGATGAAAAGAGTTTTTATGGATTGTTGTTTTTAGTTTTCATCAAGAAATTTTTGTCCTATATATTTGCCCAAATACAGAAATGTGATTTAATATTGTTGCTATTAATATTTTGATGTATAGCTTAGTTGATGTGTGGGTACAACAGAAGTGGTATAGGTTAGTGATTTTGCAAAAATAAAAACTTTCTTAGGTGCAAGTTCTTCAACAAATTGCAGATAAGGCTCATATCTTGCATTTATTCTTTATCTTTTTCAGCATTTAGCATGTTTTAAATTTATAATTTGTATGTTCCAGTCTAGCAGAAGCCAGTTAGGACTGACAGGGAAATACAGGGGATGGGATCTAAGATTACCTGAAAGGTGAGGTAAAATCTTAGAGGCTAAGTGTTATGATATGGTCATGGCACACATACTTAGAGACAGATCTACAGGATGTGAATTTGTAAAATAAATCTACAATTAGATCAATTCAAGGGGGTAGAGGGATTCTAACCTCTGCAGCCCAGTCAAATATCACCAGAATGTTACATTTGTTGTAAAACATCAGTATGAATAGTCATGGTGGTCCTGAGGAAGATTCTCAGCCTTTTTTGTAATCAAATAATGTACACTGAAACAATATGATATTTTTCACCTATCATATTGGCAGGACCAAAAGACTTGATAGTATTAGGTATTGGTGAGATTGTGGAGAAATAATCTTTGCCTGAGTAGATGGTAGAATAAGTTGGTGCAAGTAGTGATGGGAGTTTTGGTAACTATCAAAATTTTTTAAAAAATGTATTGTTTGAGCCATTCCATCTCTATATGCTACCTATAGTTATAATCTTATATGTATGTACACACATATGAAACAGTTAAATTTATTGTATGATTGTTCTTAAAAGCAAAACTTTGTAATAAACTATCCATCAGTAGAGGACCAGTTAAATAAATTATTTGCATCTATTTAGAGGAATACTCTTGACAGTAAGTATAGATATATGTGTTATTCAAAGGAGTTTTATTGATAGAAAATATCTACACAAATATATAGATTTGTGTTCATATATAATTCAAATGTAATTAAATCTTACTGTTACTTCTAAAAAGTTTTAAAAGTCCACTTTCTGTGTCAGAGTGTTAAGTTAAAATAAAAAGACACCAGATCTGTATAATATAATCTCACTGTAGACTTAAAAATATAGGATAATATATTTTTAATAGGATTACTATGGAGGAAGTAATTAAAAACCTGCAATGGTGAGAATATGTTTTATTATTTTACCCAAATCCAAAATAACAGGTAATTTGGATTTGGGTAAAATAATATTTCAGTTGTATATTCTAACTATGAAATCATGGCATATTATATTACATTTCTACTTAGCATCTTTCTTCCATTTTTTAAGGACAAGGTCCCCCAAACATAAATAAACCCAATAACATTATAACATTTCAAAATATTCCTATTTTAAGTGAATATTAAAATTGATTCTTATTTGTAGAAAAATCATTTTACACATTTTCATCTCATAGCTATATTATATATTTCACAATTCAGCATATATATAAATAGTACAAAGGCTTTATTCTCACTTCCAATCCTCCTCATGTCTTGCTTGGATCCCTACCTCATCAAGCCTACTCCTTTTTTTCAGCCTTGCTCTTCTTTTTTCCAAAGAACCTTCTGGACTGAAATTCCTAAAATGTAAATCTCATCATGTTGTGACCCTCTATTTAAAACCTCCACTGGTTTTTGACATCTCTCAATAATGTCTTCTAACAGTCTTAGTTTAGTGCACTGGGGTATCTGTGACCTGACCCTGGCTTCTCTCTTCAGTCTCACTTTTTCCTTCTTCATAATTCATAGGAATCTTCCATGACCAACTTGTTCACTTCCAGGGCCCCAATGGTTCTATTTCCTCAACCTGATAAAATAAAAATGATCTGTTCTGTCTTTTCTCCCTCCATTGTCATTCCCTCTACATTGCAGAGTTAACCATTATCTATCATTTTATGTTCACATCTATAACATGATTCTTAGAGAACCCAATACAGACCTGAACCCACTAAACCAGGTGAAATGTTTTCATAGGTTCAAATTCCATGTTTATGCTCAAATTCCATGTTTATGCTCAAATTCCATGTTTATGTTATAGCGTATACCAGTGTTATAATAATTGTCTATTTACCTGCCTTTTTCCTCCATTTGAATATAAGATCTTGAGAGCAGGAACTCTCATCTATTTCCAGAAACCTTGCCCAAATCATGACCAGTAACATGTACAAAATTGACATGTTAAATAGTTTACTAATTCCTCCTGTAATACCTCACATTCTCACACCAAAGCTCACAGGGTATACATTAAAGAAAAGCGGTAGAGCAATATTTTCCAAAGTGATATCAGAGAACTCCACAAAGAGGGTTTGGTTGGCAAATAATATTAGAGAAACTATGCAGTTCCTTCTTTTTCAAATTCAAAATGCACCTTACTACATAGCGCTCTTAAAAATACTCTCTCCTGGAGTTGTCTTTATGGTTCAGTAGGTTGCAAACTGGACTAGTATCCATGAGGATGCAAGTTTGATCCCTGGCCTTGTTCTGTGAGTTAAACAACTGGCATTGCAATGGCAGTGGTATAGGCTGGCAGCTGCAGCTCCAATTTGACCCCTAGCCTGGAAACTTGGATATGCTGCAGGTGAGGCCCCTAAAAAGCAAAAAAAAAAAAGAAAAAAAATCCTCTTTCCTTCTCCTCCTTCTCCCCCTTCCCTTTTTTCTTTCCCCTTTTCCTTACCCTCCCACTTCCCCCCTCCTTTCTGTACCCTTGATTATAAAAACAAATTTTCTCTTATTGGGGATTTAAGAGATTCTGTCCAGGTATTATGCATTTATTTTCTGAATAAATGTGTGACATTTAATTTAAACTGGCACTTTTAATTAATTCCAGATTTTTGAAATATGATAAAGAATGAAAATTGCTTTATCATTGTCTTTACATATATAAAATTATATTTAAATTGTGTAAGAGTCAGATGTTTTGAACATTATTTCTATTTCCTGCATCTGGAGGAAACATATAAGGATACATCATTCAGTAGAATAAAATGAAAGGTTATGAATAATCAATCACTCAGATTATTCTTTAAACTTTCAAAAAACTGGTATCCTCAGATTATTTCAGTTTAAGTTACTTCTTTCAGCTAAAGTTTCTCAAACATGGGAGTTCCTGTTGTGGTACAATGGGATAGGCAGTGTTCTGGGAGGACCTAGGACATAGGTTCTATTCTGGGCCCCGCACAGTGGGTTAAGGATGCGGCCTTGCCACAGCTATGGCTTCAGGCTGGGAACTGATCCCTGGCCTGGAGAACTCCATATGCCCTGAAGGTGGCCAATAAATAAATAAATAAAGTTTCTCAAACATAAATATATATCAAATAAAGGCAAACCCCCAATCAGTATTTTCAGTACAGTTTCTCAACTCACTTTTCCTTAAGAGCTCAAGATACGAATAAGTACATAAGTATGTATACACATCAAATATGCATATGTACCCACATCAACAAATACATAGAATTGTAAATATATCTTTTTTAAAAAAAATCTCATTGCAGTGTCAGTAGTCCCCCATTAAGTAAAAGTACTATTTTCTGTATCCCTAGGGAAAAAAAGAAAAGAAAAGAAAAAATCCAGAAAACAGTATGCAGTGGCTGAGATTTACTGCTCTCATTCTGGGATATTTGAGATAACTGATGGATATATATGGGGTGAAAAAATATAGCCCCCATCATAAAGAAAGAGGCACAATGTAGCATCAGCTTACAGAGTACAAATTTTTGTTCAACAGGCAAGAGTGAGGGCATCCATGTGTATTTATAGCAGGAGGGGCAGAAGAGAATGAACAAGATAAATTTACAAGGTACATGTAAACATGGTACATGGTAAGACTGAAACAAAGAACACTAAAAATGTATAAGACTGTTTTCCATTAGAATAATTTTGTGGCTTAAGTGTCAATGTGGATATTGTTATGTATTTTGGATTAACATCGTGGAGCATTATTGACTTAGAGAGATATTTCAAGACACATTGAGTATTTTCTTGGCAGCAGCCATGCATTTTGAAGTGTTATCTATTTTTTTTTTTTTTTTGCTTTTTAGGGCTAAACCTGTGGCTTGTGGAGGTTCCCTGGCTAAGGGTCAAATTGGAGCTGCAGCTGCTAGCCTAAGCCACAGCTGAGCTGCATCTCTGACCTACACCATAGCTCAGCACAATGCCAAATCCTTAATTCACTGAGTGAGGCCAGGGATCAAACCTGAAACTTCATGGATACTAGTTGAGTTCATAACCCACTGAGTCACAATGGGAACTCCACTTATAACATTATTTAAAAACCCCTTTCTTTCAGTCAAGCTAATTAGCATTGTTTGTTAATGTTTATAAAATTTGATGTATGAAGTTTCTTAGCGACTGCTGATATTTTAATGATGGCCTCTATTATATAATGAATGTTGTGATTATATGAGTTGAAAGAACAAATTTCAAAGCTATGAAACAATAAAGCATACATATTCTTTCAGTGTACTGTTTTTTGTCTTATCACAACTATAAATATTGTCCAATGATAAATATGATGCTTAATTATATATATGTACTTATGTTTATATATATATTAAACACTATACTTGTTATATGAACTTATTCCTCATTAGAATTACTTCCCAACAAAAGCAAGTAAGTGACAAAAATAGAAATAGATACATTTTAACAAATGTGATTGAGAATTATCTGTTCTTTAAAGATTTGAGGACACTCTATGAGCAATTTACTTCAACTAGTATTGTTGCCATAACAACAATTTTACATAATAATGTGCATTTTTTCAGGTAATGTTTAAATATCCAGGGATATGTCTAAAAGATAATGAGAAAATTTAATAAAGACTAAATACTTCCATTAGAATATTCCATACTTAGTAATCAGAATAATAGCCTGAAACTGATGTTTTAAACAACAATAATTAACATTGGTGAGTTCCTAAAAGCATAGTATTTTTAAAAGCTACTCAGTAATTCCCAGTGGGTTTTTCTTAAAATCAGTTGGAAGTTGTTCCAGGTAGATCGAGCAAATCATTTAGAATAGGATGCTAGCTAGATTCAGTTCTGTTTTCAAATTAATGAAGCTCATTTATCATTGTAAAATGATTAATTTTTTTAAATTTAAATTTTCAGTATATGATTTTCTATTTTAAACTATTAAAAATGTACAGTTAATACTATATCTCCTACAAAATCTAGCCAAACCCAAATTTGATATTTTTTAGTAGAATACTTAGGATACTTTTGAGGACAATTTAAAACCAAAAGCAATCATAGGGTTGATAATAAAGATTTTAATCTAATAATTTTTAAAAAAAGAACACTTTTATATTTTACCCTAAAATTCTATGTGTATCCAAAACTGGTAAATTAAAAGAAGATGAAAATAATGTCTACCCAAATCTATAATAGGTAACTAATTGATATTTTTAATTTTCACTAAAATCCATAGTCTGAGTCGGAAGTCTAGGAGTTTACCAGTCAGAATTTCTCAACTTTTAAGAGTTTAAGCTTTTTTTCTGACCATCAGCATCCTAAATCAATAAGCATTATCAACTTACAAGCTGTAATTAGAAAATCTATTTTTGGAGTTCCCCTCGTGGTGCAGTTGTTAATGAGTCCAGCTAGGAACCATGAGGTTGCAGGTTCGATCCCTGGCCTCACTCAGTGGGTTAAAGATCTGACGTCGCCATGACCTGTGATATAGGTCGCAGACGCGTCTCGGATCCCACCGTTGCTGTGGCTCTGGCATAGGCCGGTGGTTGCAGCTCTGATTAGACCCCTAGCCTGTGAACCTCCATATGCTGGGAGCAGCCCTAGAAAAGACAAAAAAAAATCTATTTTCATAAGGTCAATGGTCAGAACCAACCGGAACTAGATATTTTATATAGGTAGATTGATTTCAGAGGCCTATTATAATGTAGTCAAAGCAGAGCAGACAGTAGACAGGAATGAGGAAAGAGAATTTGAATACATAGACATGGAACAGTTCTAAATGATTACAATTGTGACTGACACTTTGCTAATATAGAATTAAATTCATCTAAACATTGCAGCACTGTTTATGTTTGGGTATGTGAGTTGCCTTTCTACTAACATTTTCAACTATAGAGAGCACAGTGATTTGTTATTTTCAAGCTATACCATTCCACAAACAAACTGCAGATGCAGGATGGCTGTGTAATGATGTGATAAATCAGTCAATTTGAAGCTGACAGTATGTCATTACCATTGCTTTTATTTAATAGTGGGAATAAGAGGGTTTTTGAAATTGATCTCCAGGTAATGATTAAAGATAATTGAGTTAATACTGAATTTTGCATATAATGATAAACTGCAAACAAAACTGCTAATCAAATATATAAAATATTTTAAAATTAATTTTTAGACATTTTCCCCCAAAATATTTAAAGTTTAAGTTGTATGGAATGGCATTATCACAGTATTTCACATTTCATATTGAATATATAATCTTAAGTGTACTGAGAAATATTTTAGTGATGCGATGTTCTTTGACATTGTGCAAGGCTATTTTTCCTTTTCTTTTTATTGCCAAATTTATCAACAGGATTGTATATACGTGCCATTAAATGTTTTTTTCTATAATTCAACACTGGGAAGTTCCCGTTGTGGCTCAGTTGTAACAAGCCCGACTAGTATCCATGAAGATATGGGTTCAGTCCCTGGCCTCACTTAGTGGATTAAGGATCTGGCATTACTGTGAGCCATGGTGAGGGTCACAGATACAGCTCAGATCCTGCATTGCTGTGGGTGTGGGGGTAGCCCGGCAGCTGCAGCTCCAATTCAACCCCTAGCCAGGGAACTTACATATGCTGCAGATGTGACCCTAAAAAGCAAAATAATAATAATTCAACACTGTAGAATCTCTAAATTGATCCTAATATTTTTCACCTGACAACATTACAAGATATGTATATATAAAATATATATCATAAAATGTAACGAGAGAGACAAAATCAGGAATTTTTTTCACCTGACAACATTACAAGATATATATATATAATATATATATCATAAAATGTAACGAGAGAGACAAAATCAGGAAAAAATGCTGTTTCTTATGCATTTTCTAACAGACTGTTGTGAATGTTTGATTATTATACCAATTATTCTAAACTTAGAAAATATTTTCCTTTGAAAACAATGAAGTACGAGATGGTTGGTTCTGAGATAATTCTATGAAAACAAATTTATTCTATGCTGTAGCCAAACAGAAATCCTATTAATGCTAAGTACTATCAGGACCTAACTATTTTTTCTCTTTCATTTTTAAAAATTTTCTTTCTATCAAAGATTTTCTTTTTTTTGTCTTTTTTTTGCTATTTCTTTGGGCCGCTCCTGCGGCATGTGGAGGTTCCCAGGCTAGGGGTCGAATCGGAGCTGTAGCTGCCAGCCTACGCCAGAGCCACAGCAACGCAGGATCCGAGCCATGTCTGCAACCTACACCACAGCTCACGGCAACGCCGGATCGTTAACCCACTGAGCAAGGGCAGGGACCGAACCCGCAACCTCATGGTTCCTTGTTGGATTCGTTAACCACTGCGCCACGACGGGAACTCCAAAGATTTTCTTTCTTTATTTTCTATTTCTTTTATTCTTTTTTCCCCTTTGGGAAATTTATTGAGACATGAATTTTGGTGTCAGTAACTGTGTCCACTATCCCCTAGTTAAAGTAGAGCTGCTGTTTAGATTCTATACTAGTAGTACTTTCAACTCATTTAAATGAGTTTGAAGGAATCACCTTTACTCTTCTTCATCTAGGTAACTCTTGGACTACATCAAGGCGAAGATGCATTGTCATTATCATAAACTTTGCTTTATTCCAATTAAGGAAGTGAAGCTGTATTATATAAAATGTTGTGTCTGCTAAGTGTGAAGCAAATTCAGATTTATTCTGTTACATTTTAGCACATTTTTTTTTGTCTTTTTGTCTTTTTAGGGCTGCACCTGCGGCATGTGGAGGTTTCCAGGCTAGGGGTCTAATTGGAGCTGTAGCCTCTGGCCTATGCCACAGCCACAGCAATGCCAGATCCAAGCCACATATGCGACCTACACCACAGCTCACAGCAGTGCTGGATCCTTAATCCACTGAGTGAGGCCCGTAATCTCATGATTTCTAGTTGTCTTCCTTTCCACTGCATCATGATGGGAACTCCACAAATGTTTTAAGAAAACACACATTGCGGGGCTCATAAAAAACTTCTTGGAAGTATTAGGGCTGTGTCGTTATGACATTAGTTATTCACTTAGAACATATTGATTGAGATAAAGTTTATTAGAATAGCTCATTACATTTCTCTAATAATCAGGGATGTTGAGCATTTATCTAATCAAAACTACCATGAGATACCACCTCACACCAGTCACAATGGCCATCATTAATAAGTCCACAAATAACAAGTGCTGGAGGAGGTTTGGGGAAAAGGGAACCCTCTTGCACTGTTGGTGGGAATGCAAGCTGGTACAACTACTATGGAGAACAGTATGGAGATACCCTAGAAATCTATACGTAGATCTACCATATGACCCAGCAATCCCATTCTTGGGCATGTATCCAGACAAAACTTTCCTTAAAAAAGACACATGCACACGTATGTTCATTGCAGCTCTATTCACAATACCCAAGACATGGAAACAACCCAAACGTCCATCAACAGATGATTGGGTTGGGAAGATGTGGTATATATACACAATGGAATACAAATCAGCCATAAAAAAGAACAAAATAATCCCATTTGCAGCAACATTTTCATACTGAGTGAAAGAAGTCAGAAAGACAAATACCGTATGATATCACTCATATCTGGTATCTAATATATGGCACAAATGAACCTTTCCACAGAAAAGAAAATCCTGGACTTGGAGAATAGTCTTATGGTTGCCCAGGGGAAGGGAAGAGGGAGTGGGAGGGATTGGGAGTTGGGGTTAATGGATGCAAACTATTGCTTTTGGAATGGATAAGCAATGAGATCCTCCTGTGTAGCACTGAGAACTATGTCTAGATACTTCCAATGGAGCATGACAATGGGAGAAATAATTATGTATACATGTATGTGTAACTGGATTCCCATGCTGTACAATGAGAGAAAAAATGTGTTGAGGGAAATAACAATAAAAGAACTAAATAAAAAAAAATAGCTCATTACTTACCTGAGATTATTTAGGGACATTGCAAAAAGAACTCATATCCAATGCTATTTCCCCAACACATCAGCCACAATGCAACTAAAATATGGTAGAGATCTATTCTTTTGGCTTGTGGCTTTTCATTTCATGATTCTCTGTTTAAATAAAAATATATCAGAGCAAAGGTATAACAATATTAAGATAGTAGCAGGTTTCTATGAGTTCACTGGAGGAGGAGACTAGTAAACAAATGAACTCATAGAAACTTGCAATTATCTTAATAGTGTTACACCTTTGCTAATATATAATTTGTTTTAAAAGATCTAGAGATAGGAGACAGAATAAATACACATTCATAATTCCAAAGGAATTATAAACTAGCAGGGGAGCTGAAGTGTGTTCAAGAACCCCTGAGCCAGGTTGTGAACGTTACCATATAAAGTATGTTTTAGTTTGGTCTCCAACCAAAGTAGAACCTAAAAAAAGGAGTTAAAAAAGGATAGGTAATGTCTTTGAGAGAAGGGGGAAAGTGATAAAGGGAAAGAAAAAAAAAGCAGTAAGGGGTTTGTTAAGAAGATTACTGATGACAGAAAATGAGGGTTCATTCTGCTGAAGATTCTTTGAGGAACTATGTCAAGCATGCCTTAGCATACTCACACCAAGACATCTTTTATAAACAACAGAAAAAAAGTAAGAAAAATGATGCGAAAAATCAGTGTCTGCTGCAGCATTTTGCGCACATTGGACATACAAACTGCTTTGCTTCTGACACAAACTAATCCAGTACAGAAATCAACAGTGAGGTAAGTAAGCAGTTATGTAATAAACACATCCCAAACATGAAGGAAAGGTATAATCTGATTCCTGAATAAAGTCACTGAAGATTTGAAGACTAATTGTCGTTCCCACTTTTAGTAGATCAGAGGAGAGCTGGCATAGCAGGTCAACAGAAAAACAAGCAGATACATGGCAATAGACTTCAGAGACTCCTCTATAACAAATTCCTTTCTCTGACCAATGAGTTCTTGCTTTGTAGTTTTATGGATCTTGTCTCCCCTCTAATCCAGTGAAGTTTAGAGTGTCACAGGAAAGGGGACCCTTTCTACTGGACACTCTATATTGGCGATAATACCCGTTTATGCCTGAGCTAAACTATGGGATAGTGAGTGTTGAGGCAGGTGGAAGGGTTATATGTTCTCTACTAGATGTCTGCTTATAGTTTTTCACAGTAAACCCTATGATATATCTGCACTAATCATGTGAGCCTTGAGCCCTTTGCACAATAGTTTTCAGCTCTTTGCACATTCATTCTAGTTGTGATTAGAACACTTGAGCTGAATTCTCAGTAAACTGTTATCTTTAAATATGTCTTCATTTCTCAAATATCAATCTTATTTTCCTTCAACCAGATTCCAGGACTCCTCTTTATTTATCTAAAACAGATTATCTGCTATCAACATCAGTCATACCTAGAATGCATTACCCAGAGACCTTGAAAAGATGATACACTACAAAACCAAAGAATTCATTGAAATATTAAACAATCATTATTACTCTCTTACCCAAAAATCTGCATTTTATTCAGGATGCTTTATGGATTGAGCCAAAGGGGCAAATCATTTAATATTTTAAAAGATTATAAATGAGTCAGTAATAGAAATATAATTGGCTTTGATAACAGCTTTTTAACAACTAGTCAAGATATAAGATATGATAATCAGCCTTAGTTTCTTCTGTCTTGAGAGATCTTTGAAAGCTGTTCTGCATATTGCCAAAGCAGTGCTATGTTGTGGCAGTCCTGCTAAGGAATGAGTCAGAAACTATTTGGGAACTCCGGACAACCCAAGAGCAGTTGCTTTTTCTTTTTGCCTCTGTTTTAATTAACCACAATTCCAAATCTTGTGAGCTATTTTCCAGTGAGCCAATACATAGAGTGGTATCAAGAGTGCAATGCATTTTCTGCAGATCTGAATGCTATTTAATTTCTAATGCAGATCTGTTCAATATGTTTCACATGTAAGCAAACCAAGTGGACTTTTATTTTCATTTTAATTGCTAGCTCTGGCCATTTTAAGGGAGGAACTGTTTTTTGATTAAACTAATTTTTCAGATACTAAAATAAATTGCACTGAAGCATACAACCTTTTCAAATCTATTTTTTAATTGTCAATGTAACACACCACATTATTTCAGACCTTAAACATAATTAAATGTCAGAAAATGTCATGTGAGTTTTGCTTTGGTAATGATTTGTTAATTATTTGTAACTACTAGGGTAGTTACAAATCCTTAGATATCATAGTCTTTGCTTCAAGAACCTCAAACTTTACTAAGTATAATCATTAAATAAGATTTTGTTCTTCCTTTAGGATGTTTTCTTCTGGTTCTTGAAGCACAGGAGAACAGCTTCAGCATGACCAAGCCTTCAAATACACCAGGTATATTAGAGAAGCCTGGCTTTACTCTACACCCTGTACCAGATAGAAAACAACACATGAAATTAATTAAAATAAAATATATACACACACTCGATGTATTTAATTCAGGATAATGAGAATTTTTATTCTTTAGTTTTAATATCTTTTCCTCTATCTGTGGATAACACTTAAACCAACTTTAAGTGTTGTGAGAGTGAGTGATGGTTTTTTTAATGTAATGTTAGTGAATCAGGAGGGGCTGCCTGGCCCTCCCCTTGCTCCTCATGCTTGAATCCTTTTAATAAAAACACATTTTATATTCTGCAATGAAAGATCAGACATAAAATTCAAGTACGTCTAGGGAAAAGAAGCACTTGGGTTTAAAATCACCCTAACATACAAGTGATTGGCATGAGAACCTTTCCTGACAGATTTTGATAAATGGGTGTTTGAATTAACTGAGAGAGCATGAGAGGAAGAGTAATAAAAGATAAGATTTTGCTGGTGATAACACTACATATATTTCATGGACAAAGTTTCTAGCTACCAAAAAAAATTCACTTAAAATATTCAATTTTAGAAGATTATGTTTTCCCATTTCTGTATTCACTGCTACTGCCTTGATTTGAGTCATTTTCATGTACTCATTGTGGTTGGAAAACTCAGTTCAATCAGTATTAGAATCTCCTGGTTTAAGAGACATGTCAACCTATAGATTTCAATACTGGAGAAAGAGGACGAACACAGGATCCTGTGTTATTTTAAATCTTCTGGGGCCATTCTGATGCACTTTTAGGAGTGAGATTCATTCCCTAAAAGGCTTTCAATCATATCGTACTTCCTCCACTATAAGAATTTGAATTCAAAAGAACAACCGTCACCTAATTGCTGTTCTCAAGATATGCTTAGAATTGTTTATAATTTCCTATCTGACTTCAACTACCCCATCCCCTCTCCCACTTTACCAAGCTACTCCCTCCCAGCCACAACTGAACTATTTGATGTTCAAATTCTCCATGCTTTTCTGTGCTCATCTGACTCCAGCATCCCACAAGTCATACTGATTCTCAGCTTTAATCGATTCATCTTTGTCCTACTTTGTGAGACTTGGTTCTGCATTTTTCCTTGGCCACCTGGTACATCATAAGGCCTTGTCTAAAAAGGGTGCTAGAGGATCACTGCAAGGGCATAAGAAGAATTAATTTCTCTTATTGGTCCAAGGAGCATTCTTCCTTTTTTCTCCAGCACATCTTCCAGTGGCTCAAGGAAAGCCATTCTCTCTCCATCCTTAGGACCAACCTCTACCTGCAGGCACCCTGGTGAACATCTCAGCCGTATAGCCCTGGATCTTGTAGACGAACTCTGGCCTACCCTCACCCTCTTCCTGAGTCCCACAGTAGGCTGCTCCCATAATCCAGCTTGAGTGCCCACCTTCTGCAAACTTCTTGATCATAGGCAAGTTGTTGTTCACTTTCTCCAATGAGGTCTTAGGTTGAGATGGGAAGCAGGGAGAGGGTGTGGTTTTCTAAATCTGTTCCTTTTTTGGGTACTCTCTGTCAACTCTTAAGGTAGTAGCTGCTTGCTCTATTTTCCATTACCTTATATTTTGAGTTATCTTTTTGCCACATTTAGTAGTTAAAAATTCTTTATATTTCCCCTGTTCAGTTTAACCAGATGTTTTCTCTCCTGACTAGACTCTTATGGATACATTCCTCTTTTTGCTGATTTCTTCTTCCTCTTTTGATGCTCACATCATTAAACAATATACACCTAAAAAATTTCTCTCAGATCTAAATTTCCTATGTGTATGTGTCAGTCTCAAGCAAAATTACTCTTCTTTGTTCACACATTTGTAATACTTGTCAATATGTGCTGAAATCATCTCTATACACAGTCCTTCTCCCATTACATGTGGTACTCCTGAGCAAAATGACCATGTCTTCTTTATCTTTGTTCTTCCAAAGTTTGACATAATAAACACCTAATAAGTACTATTGCATGAAGAAAAACATGAAAAAAAAAAACACTAAAGAATAGTAAATCCCTCAAGGATGTCATTTTGATCAGAAAGGGACTTCAGAGCCAGCTTTGGATGCTTTGGAGTTTAATGTGACATCTGCAATATTTTAGTGGCGTTTTATAACATACCATGTCTTTATTCCCTGTGTAAAATCATGTATTTTAAGGAGTACTCTGAGACCCTTACTTGACAAAGTTTAGGTTTCATTTAAGAAATTATTATTCTACTTTTAGCCACATTCTACTTCTTGTAATGGAATCTAATAGATTGAACTTGCTATTTTTTATTTTCTTTCAATTATAGGAAACAATTAGGTATTTAGTATATGTGAATAATATGCATTGTGTTTCCAGACCTCAAATACATAGCCAAATCTGTTTTTCCTCTTCCAACTCATTCAGCACATTCAAATTCGTCTTTGAACATTTTTTGATTGCCAGTTATTGACCTGTCAAAGCTATACCAACCAACTTGAATTTAAAGAAAACCAGAAAGATTCTTTATTGTGATTAAATTGGTTGGTTGAAGTTTTATACCAATAGGAATTAGTAGAGACTAAATTGAATCATAATTCCCCCTCTTCATGACCTCTGTCCCTGTCACACATGAAAACTTTATATCCTAAATTTATACAGGCAAAGTTTAGAGAATGGAATTGTCCACATCACTGTCATTACCATGGCAGTTATTCAGCTTCTGCCCTAAAAGAAAAAGAAAAGAAGAAAAAAAGGAAAAGAAGTAGCATAGAGAAAATTCAACATTTCCACACGACCCTGACAAGCCCCAGAAAGTTGTGTAAAGGCAAAGCAATCTATCCTGTTGTCCTAATTATTAACATGCTATAAACACCAGTCAAGCTATTCTGTTGAATTATAGAAGGTTGATATTATAAGATGTGAAAAAATGTGGAAGGAATATGATTTACAAAATGTTTTCTGAAGTTTTAGTTCAGAGAGTAAGTAAAAAGTTAATCTGGCTATTTTTTTTTCTTTTAACCTGAATATATTGATCTCTTTTTGGCTCAGAAATCTGACTATAGAATTTTAAAAAATATCTATCCAGAGTAAAAATTATCCCTAAATCTTCAAGATGTTACAGTATTTTTTCTTATGTGATAATATCAACAGTAATATCTAACATGCATCATAATAAGGATGAAGCATGGAAAAAGTCTTAAGCAATGGCTCATAATCTTCATCATAACTTAGGCCAAAATTTAACTTCTCTAACCCTTCAGGATTTTGTAATTGGTTTTGAGTCTCTGTAGCGATGCATTTATTTATAGAAAAGCCTAACTACTCACCTTCCAAAGATTAGACTCTTTTAAAAAAGGTTTCTAACCAGGAGATTTAGTAACTATGTAGTCCTGCACTTCAGGTCACCCTGATTCTACAAAGTCCTAAAGGTGTGATTTCTCATTATAACTTCATCTTTGAGGGCAGAAGAACTATAACACTGTGTCTTATGTCCATTGGATATTTCATGATGCATCATTTCTGAATTACTCAAAATGCTAAAGAAAAAAATAAGTAAAAGATTTATTTTCCTTCTTTCTTACTATATCTGTGGGCCATATTTTACTTTTTATCATTTCTTATCTAATTAATTCTGCATAGTTTAGTACTTTTTTGGATTATGAAAATATTTTGGTCAATTTTGCATATCTTTGAAATGCTGAAAATACATATTCCTAGATCTAATTCACCATTAAGCTTTATATTAATGTAGTACTGAATTATAGTTAACACTTTAGAGGATGTGAGTAGAATTCAAAATGATTTTTACAAATGGTCTGACAGTATCAGAATTAATCAACAACTTTAAAATGTAGACAGCCCAAAAGATTTTGAATGCATAGAATTGTAAAAAAGAGACAACATAAATGTATAATTGTTCTTCTACTGAAACTCCCAAAGGAAAAAGGGAAAATTAGAGCGCTGTAATAATTCACTTTTTCAATTAAGTATCCATTTTATCAGTTACAGTAAGAAAAACTATATGTCATTTCATTGGAAACTGTAAATAAGTATATCTCTACTTTCTCCCTCTTCCCTTCTCCACCCCAAGGAAATTTCTGTGAGCTTCTTGTGGTGGGTAGAATAATAACAACCCAAAGATATCCACATTTGAATCCCCTGGATCTGTGAAGAATATGTTTTATCATATCACAATGGGGGATTAAGGTTGCAGATGAAATTACTGCTACTCAGATGTCCTTCAAGAGAAATTATCCATGTGAACCCATTGTATTCACAAGGATCATTCAAAGTGGAAAAGGAAGGCCGTAGGTAGAATCAGAGGGTGATGTGACTGTGGAAGAATGACCAAAATGCAACTTCACTGGTTCTGAAGATGAAGAAATAGGGTTCAGGGAGAAGCAAGGAACGTGGTTAACTACTGGAAGTTAGAAGAAACAAGGAAGTGGATCTTTCCTGGACCCTCCAGAAAGGAGTGCAGCTCTACTAACACATTGAGCTAGCCATTTGAGACCCACATCAGATTTCTAACTTATACAATTATAAGGTAATACATTTATACTGTTTTAAACTCACTAGGTTTTTAGTAAAATAGATTTGAAACTTTAGCATCTCATGCTTAGATGATAAAAGCTAAAAAAATTTTAAAAATGAATACTTAGGCTTTTGACATAATAGATGCTTCAAATATTAAAGAGAGCTCATCTAGAATATCTACCATAATGGACAATTATTGGTTTTATCTTCCCTATTTTTTGCTAGGGTTGCTGAACCGAGTACAACTAACTAGATGCCTTAAGCAGCAGAAATTTATTGCCTCATGGTCATGGAAGCTAGAAATCCCAGTTCAAGTTGTAAGCAGTGTTAGTTCCTTCTGGAAGGTCACTGTTCTGTGACTCTTGACTGGCTTCTGGTAGCTTTCTGGGAATCTTTGGCATCCTTTGGCCTGATTGTAGGAGAATCATACCACTCTTTGAGTTTATCTTTGCAGGACACTCTCCTTGTGTGAATATCTGTGTCCAGATTTCCTCTTTTTATATAAGGGCTCCAGTCACATTGAATTAATGCCCAAACTAATGATCTCATCTTTATTTATATCTTCATTGATCCTATTTCCAAATAAGGTCATATTCTGACACTTTCAGCACATGAATTTTGGCAGGGTGCAAAATTCAACTCATAATACCTTCCCACAATCTATTCCTCTTGGTTATAGCATCATTAGCTCTCTCTCTCTTTTTATGAATCTCCCTCAGATGCTTGGGTGTGAATGAATTTTATCTATCATTGCACATATGCGCATATAACTTATCCCAGGCTAATCAGCTCCATCCCCAGGCTCAGTGACTATTTTGGACACTGGAATATGGTCAAGCTAAGCCAATGAGTACCAACACTTGAAGTTTTGCTCAAAGAATTGGGGATGGAGACACTCTCATATGGTTTGATATTAGAATGAAATCTTGTAGGAGCTCTTGACTAATTTATTTATTCTATCATATAAAGACTAATAATGAAGTCAACACAGAGAAGATCGGAGCACTAAAAGAGAAACATAGCATCATGATACATTTAAGTGCTTGTATCTGTCTGTATCTGAAGGCTCCCTTGAACTCTCCATCTTATAAGTAAAATAGAGAACACTTTGAAGTACTTTAATGTACTATATTTTATTTAATCAGTTAATTTCCTTAATTGTTAATTATGAGGAAACCAGTACTATTCTATTCCCTTACTATGTTGAACTTTTTTTTATCAACATAGACACAACCATTCAGAAGACATGCTGTATCTTCTACCGAATGCTCATAAGCACAGATGTTTGATAGAACAAGTTTTTTTTAGCTTATATAATATTTTTAGTTAAATATTAACTACCCGGGGACCATTTTCGGCCCCGGAAACTGACAATGTCTTGATTATTCTTTCTTTCTGGGTATTTAATTCACTGAAATGTCTGTAACATAAGGGAAAATCTTTTCCTTTAAAAATTACAATATATTTTAAACATAAAACATTTTGAAAAAATCATCATTTTTAACTTACACTAAAGTGTGTATGTGTGTGTATATATATATATATATATATATATATTCACACATACAAGTGTATCTATTTCATAATCAGTGATTGCTAGTGAGGAATAAGGGTAGGAAGTGTGGGACTCTTTCAGAACATTTAATGTTCATTCTGTCAGGGAGGGAGGATGGGTTGTGGCCTGACAACCCACATTGCTGTTTTGATTGGCACTGCTTAATGAGCCAGTTTTACCAAGAGAAGTGTGTATTAAGGTATATAACGGCAAACGAATGATAAACTAATTTTGTTAAGCTGTATATAATTTAATTCCTATGAGAAAATACAAGGGAAACCATTAAGATGAACATGTAAGTGGAGTCATTTTTTAAACATTTTATCACATAAAACAATAACATTAATACTCCTTAAATGTACACTTTTAATAAAAATGCTATAATTTTATATAGTCATTTGAGTTTTGTGAATTTATTGAATGATGGAAATTTGATTGTTTCTTTGAAGAGCTCAAAGATATGTTACCCCATTCAAGGCAGAGAAGAAAAAAAACTAGACACTCTTGAAGGTGTCATTTTATTTTCCTTAAGTCCCTATTGAATACAAATTATAAAATTAGTCATTGGAATGCCATATTTTTTCAAAAAAATTGTTATCACTCTTTTCTCTGTACAAAATATATGAATATCTTAACAAAATTTATTAATATATGTGAGAAAATATATATTTCTGCATTGTTGAGAACTTTTTAAACTTTAATTGATAGGAGTCTTTACTCTGAAAGGATTCTTAATGTTAATATAGATTTAGATCCCAATTCTCTCTAGTAAATTGAAAATAATTCATGCTCAAATCATTTTAATATATGAAAACTGACCACTTATTTACTAGGTAAATATTATTTATTTTTTACTACTATTATACAGTTTTATAAGGAAACACCTTACATTATGTGATTTTATGATAATCATTAAAATGTATTTACAGGTATTTTCATATGCACAAAATATGGATAAACCCAGAGATAATTCTTCTAAAACTTAGAGTTTTGATCAAATTGTATCCATAAACAGGCACAAAGTAAGCACTTAATCCAAGGGAAATGCTACTCATTGATTTTTACTTCAAAATTGAAAATCAGAGAAAATAAAATTGAAGGCAAACATCTCATTTCTTTCATCTGTTGCTGAGATATAATGATTAAGCTATTAATATAATACCATGGGCTAGTTAGGTCATATCTAATGTTTAAGAGGAAGTAATGGCATTTCAGAAAGTCCTGCTGCCAGCATCCTCAGGCTTGATGATATTTACTCATTTACATTTAAGGTAATCCAAAAGAAATTCCAACTTAATGCACAACCTTTGATATTTTGCCATCTCAGCCCAGTGGGTTTATCCTTTTTTTCATATGTGAATTTATCTATGCCTACATGTCTCTCAATAACCTCCTATCATTGAAACCTGTCTGCTTAAATGAGATAAGCTGGAGAGAATTGATATTCTAGCCTTCCAATAGAGCCTACAGATGTGGGAGAGTAAAGCTTTCAATGACTCACGTATTTATTCTCTACCAGGAGATTTAGAAGGCTCTTCTGAACCTCTGTGAAATGCAGTGAATGGTTTTCTGATCCGTAATACTTGCCTACAAGTAATAGAGCACAGATCACATTGGTCAAATTCATCTGTTTGAAGTCTTAAAATTCTACCCGAATAAGGAATTGTAAGAGGGGGAAATCAGATGCTTTGTTCACAAAGTCATCAGTATCCGAGATACTGATTTTTATCAGCCCTTTTATCCTAAGGAATCTCCTTGAGAAAGAAAGAAAGAGAATGTAGAGCTTCATAGCAGCTCTATAAAGCTGAATCTGAAGTATATTTATGGTTATAATTTGCACAGATCACTTGGTGCTCTAACTCCATGCTCTTGATCACAGCATAAATCAGACTTTAATTTTAACCTTTGCAGTTCATCAATAGATTCATTATCAAAAATAATTCAGGACTGACACTATTGGTTTACAGGTAAGTTTAACAAGAATGAGGAGACTTAGTGATGTATTAGTTGCCTTGTCAAGTGAGGCATAAAGATTCATGACTCTTAACCTATGTTTCCATCACAAACTCAGAGCTATAAATAATGAAAGCAGCTAATCAGGCATAGAAAAGATATATAGCGTCATTGAAAATCAGTTATTTGTACTGTTCTAGTCTTTAAAAATGTATTGTATGTAAAGTAATCCAGTGTCATAATTCATTAAGGATCTGTGGCATCTCACAATCCATACTCAGTACTTATTTTAAAAGTTTTATTATTTCCATAGTATAGCATTATTTCTTAAACAGTAATGAGGTTTTTTAGACAGAATAATTTAAAGTTATATTATGATTTACAAAACATAACACGAATTGCTAAGATTTAAAGTGAATTGCAAGTAATAATTTGTAACTTTTCTTTTTTCTTACTTAGAAAAAGAATTTTCAACAGATAGAAAAATGAAATAGAAGCAAATGCAAACTTAGAGACTGACTGAAAATTATGTAGAGGAGAGGTTTGAGAATTTTTTTTCTCCAAACCTATATTATGTTCCTGATGGTATGTAACAAGGTAGATGGCTTAAAAAAACAGAAATTAATTGTCTCACAGTTCTGGAGGCTGGAAATCAGAGATCAAGGTGTTAGCAGTGCTGATTCCTCCTGAGATTTATGAGGAAAAACTTCTTTAATTGCTTTCTTCTCCCTTCTGATATCCTTGGGCACTCCTTGCCTTATAGAACACGTTTTCCTTGTGCCTTCACATTGTCTTTTTCTGTGGACTCTGTCAAATTTCCCCTTTGTATAAGGATAACAATCATAGTGCATTAGTGCCCACCCCAGTGAACTCATCTTAACTTGATTAACTCTGAAAAGACCCTGTCTCCAAATTAGGTCACATTCTGAGGTACTAGGTTTTAAAGATTCCAACACAGCTTTTATAGAGGACACCATTCAAGTCATAATAGACTCCAGAAGACCACCATATCTTGAAATTTGTGTTCAGTGAACATGGTATGATTACAAATTAGTCTGTATAAAGACAGCAAGTGAGAGAGTAATTGTGGAACTAAGTGTGTATATTTCACATGGAAGGAGAATGATACTGTTCTCCAAATTTTATTTCAACCCTTCAACAGCAGTTATCTATGGGAAGGTTGTGAGGTTGTGTCACCTAGCTGCAGTTTTTGGAGGTTCTCTATTACATACTTTTTATAGTATTTATCTATTGATGTGATGAAGAAAACATGAAGGAAACAAAACTACTATCATTTTGTGGTAGTAGTTTTCTTTGTCGAAATTACTTTTCAATGATGTGCTAATTTCTTGTCTTAGCACTTTTACACTAATTATGGTAGTGTAATTATCTCGTTATCCAGTTTTAAAATGCAAAAAAAAAAAAATACCCTTAAGAGTCTAAACTATTGACAATTCAGATAGCATTCTGAGACATTATTGGGAAAATCTGTACCAAGCTCTGATTAAATTCCAGGTATGTGTTTCCTTCTCTCCATAGCAGAAATACAGAAATACTTGGATCTTTTTTTTTTTTTAACATAAGCCCAGTCTTGTCTCTAAGGCCAAAGCTTTTCTGAATTCTCTGAGACCAAATGCCCTGAGATAACTACAATCCAACATTTAAATCTCAGAATTGAGTCATGTGATGCTTTCCCAGCTTCTTCTTGACATCCCAGAAATGGCGATCAGATTTCAGTATTGTAATGAATAATGTTATTGAGGACACAGTGGGTGTATTTAAAATTATTGGTATGTATTCATGAAAGATCCAAGTTCAAATCACTTCCTACAATTGTCCTTTACTTACCATTTCAACAACCAAGATTTGGTTAGTTGCTATCCTGAAATCATGCAAAACCTACCCTCTTTTCTGACCCATATGTAATTGTTCTCTTCTAGTCTATTTCTCCCACTGGACTTAGAGAACCTTAAAGGCAGTGAATATGTATTAGTTTCCTCAGAATATTTAGTATGTAATACACTCTCTCTGCATTCATAGTGAAGCAATTTTATTTACTTGCAGATCTTCCCATGGAACTTAAACTTTCTTATATGACTTAATTTATATAACTGGTAAAATAGACATGTTTGTGTGTGCATTTATTTATGTGTATTAATATGTGTATGTTTCATATATAGTATAGTAAAGGTTGTGGATAGATTCATAGTAACTTGCTTTCCCAGTGTCACTTTCCTAGGCCTATTTCTTGCCTTATTACTTACAAACTCTACCAGATTCTCTAGGTCAGGCCTTTTTGTTACTTTCCTTACTTTTTTTTTTTTCCTATTCCTCCCCAGTGCAGAACTAAATTTGCCCTAAATTCAAGTCCAATAGATGAGATACTGTTACCTGCTGACCTGAACTTTTAAATTTCTTGGCTTCTAATTTCTTTATCTGTGGGCTCTCCCTTCCTCCTAGAACACTCTCTACAGTCCTTTGATTTGAACCCCATTATCGGTGACTTACTTCAACAAAAGTGTCTCTTTCCATATCCTTTCACCTACAACTGAACTGATCCCCTAGCAAAATATACACTTGAAAATCTTCTCTAGATACCTGTAGGCCTGGAAATAGTTTTTGGGTTCAGTTCCTGTTTTTTCTCAATTTTCACTGTCCACAAGAATGTTACATGCCCAAGCTTGGTCACATTTCAAGAAAGAGTCCACCAAAAGTTAACTTTTAAAATGTACTTAGACTCACCATTATCTTTTTTTTTTTTTTTTGTCTTTTTAGGACTGCACTCAAGGCATATGGAAGTTCCCAGGCTAGGGCCAATCAGAGGTGTCTACACCACAGCCACAGGCATGCCAGATCTGAGCTGCATCTGCAACCTGCACCAGAGCCCACAGCAATGCCAGATCCCTAACCCACTAATCGAGGCCAGGGATCGAACCCACATCCTCATGGATGCTAGTCAGATTAGTTTCCACTGAGCCACGATGGGAACTCCTATCCTTTCTCTTTTAAGACACGGAGACACATATGATAAGTGTTCTGGGCCTTTTAGTAACTAAAGAAAAAAAAAAAAGCAAAGAGTACATGGGTAATACAAGTGTCTAATATTTCATGCAAGAAAGGACTGGATTAGCAAGCAAGTAGGGACTGGTGTCCTAGAATGGATATGAAGACTTCCATGATGTGCTAGAAGGTGTCACACTGATTTTCAGTTTAGAATTGTTGTATTAGATGACTGAATGGTCCAAATAATTCACACTCTTTAATAAAAGATAGCTAACTCTGATATACTACGTATATAAAATTTTAGAAGAATAGGAACCAACATACTTGAGCACTTAGCTAACTGCTTCCAAGGCCAGAAGATTTGGATAGAAGGACAGAACCCTGACAAGAAGATGCCCATGAGGAGATACAGACCTCACTGCCTCTATCCAACAATGAGAGATAACTGTAAAATAAGTATTTCCAGGGCAACCCTGGATTTCTTTTCTCTGGACAAATGGGAAAGAGAATAAAGGGTTCATAACACATCATTTCAGGGACCTATGAACTTAATAGGTATTCCTATTGTGGCTTAGCAGTTAAGAACCCAAGATTATATCCATGAGGATTCAGGGTTGATCTCTAGTCTCATTCAGTGGGTTAAGGATATAGTGTTGCCACAAGCTGAAGTGCAGAGTACAGATGCAGCTCAGATCCCACATTGCTGTGGATGTGACTAAGCTGGCAGCTGCAGCTCTGATTTGACCCTGGAACTTCTGTATGCAGGAAGAGTGGCCCTAAAAAGGAAAAAAAAAAAAAAAGGAGACTAAGCTCTTCCATACTTGATAAATTCACTTTAGTTTATTTAGAAAGAAAGACAACATTTTTACATCCAAAAAGAAGTAGCAGTATTAAAAGGAAATGCAGGTTAAAGTTAGCTTTACCCTAACTTAGCCTGATATTCAACTAAAGGATTTGAAAGCAAAATGTTTTCCTGTTTGAGGGAATCTTTCCAACGGAAAAAGAAGAGAAAGGGAATTGTATTTGATGTCCTGAGTGGTTCTTTCCTGGAGTACATAAAGGGCAATGAAAGACAACCTGAGTCAAAGGATTCAGCGCTCTAAGAGGCTAGGTTATGTTAACTTATTTTAAGAGCAGGTATCATTGACATAAAGCAAAACAAAACATACACAGCAAGAAAAATAATAATAGATGTGATATTCATCTGGAACTTAGGATAAAATTATTCCATTAAATTTACTTCTTAAAACTTTACCATAAAATATGTGTTATTGTTGACTCCACTATAGAAATGGAAAAAATTTGTAAGGCATAAATCCAAAACTACTGCTGTTTCCAGAGGAATACTCATATACCCTTGTGTGCTCAGAAATGTAATGGCTTATGTGTGTTTATATAAAATTATGCAATAGGTATGAAATACTTTGGAAATACAGGTTGAGCATCCCAGCTGAAGAGAGAGAAATATGAATGATCTTGCCAAAATTGTTTCCATTTTCTGTAGTTTAAATCAGGGAATGGATCTAAGATTTATGATACCAGAGATCTATAAAATGATGAGATGTTTTTAGAAAAACACAATGTTAATAGAACAAAATTAAATACAAAATGAATATTTTTTCTACTAATAGAAAATAAACTAGAACATTTCAAAGTCTGGAAATATTACATAAAATATTAAATTAATATTTTTAATGAATGTACTTTTGCAGTGGCATTAAATATTTTCATAAATTTCCTAAATTTGATTGCAATTTGTTAAAATATGCAAAAAAATTTTTAAACAAATTATTCAGTGTATGGAGCTTAAACAAACTTCATCTTTTGTAGAGTCTAGTGAAATGTAATTTTTGAAAACATGTGCAAATTCATCTGAAAATGCAGCATGAAAAGTACAAATTTTAATGGAATCATGCTCAAAATGTTTTTATAGTATAAAACACAATATATTGCTTAAAATGTATATTGAATTGGTTGTAGTACATTAAACATTTACTTTTGTGTTTAATAAAGACTTAGTAACCAGGAGTTCCCATCGTGGCGCAGTGGTTAACGAATCCGACTAGGAACCATGAGGTTGCGGGTTCGGTTCCTTCCCCTGCTCAGTGGGTTAACGATCCAGCGTTGCCGTGAGCTGTGGTGTAGGTTGCAGACGCGACTCGGATCCTGCGTTGCTGTGGCTCTGGCGTAGGCCGGTGGCTACAGCTCCGATTAGACCCCTAGCCTGGGAACCTCCATATGCCGCGAAAGCGGCCCAAGAAATAGCAACAACAACGACAAAGACAAAAGACAAAAAAAAAAAAAAGACTTAGTAACCAATCAAAATAGTTCTAATTTTCAAAATATACAAGTATGTTTAATACTGAGAAATAGAATATTTTAATTTAAAAAATTTTGCAGCATATTAGATATTGAATTTAAAAAATATATTTTAGGAGGTCAGTAATCATATGGTATTTTTGCTACCTGCCATCAATATTTTACACCTACATGAGGTTTTTGACAAGCGATTTTTTTAATGAATGTAATTTTACAGTGGCATTAAGTATTTTCATAAATTTCCTAAATTTGATTGCAATTTGTTAAAAGTGTGCAAACATTTTTAAAACAATTATTCAGTGCATGGAGCTTAAACAAACTTCATCTTTTGTAGAGTCTAGTGAAATGCAAATTTTTGGAAACAATGTTTGCAAATGGGAAGGCCTTAAAATTTATCTTTACAAAGCAGAATGAAATTAACCAAATTTTAAGATGATAGATTATAGACAAGGTTTAATTTTGAAAATCTATAATTAAACTTTAGCGTTTCTCAATATATTGAAAGGACCTTAATGGATCTACCATTTTATATATGGTTTTCAACCAAAAGCAATTCTCTCTCAGAGGACATTTGGCTCTCTCTGTGTTGGAGGTGTTTTTGATTGCTATAGCCTGGATAGTGCTACTGCCATCTAGTGTGTAAAGGCTGAGTATACTGCTGAACATCCTACAGTGTACCACAGCCCCCTACAAAATAACCACTATATGTTGCCAAATGTCAACTTTCCTGAGGTTGAGGAATTGTTTTTTTAATTCGATAAGTGTATCACCTATACCAGAATTGAATGAAATTAAGCCCTAAGACTTTGGACCATCATGTGAACATTCAAAAGAATCATACAAAAAAGCAACTTACTTGACAAATGTTATCCTATAAAAATATTTGTCAGAGACAAGTTTTCCAAATGGAAGGATAAAGTCAGTCGCTCTGAAAATGCTTACACTGAAATGTTTACACATTAATATATAAAAATTAGAATTGATCATTATCTCCATTATTACAATTTTTTTTTTGAGAGTCAGTATATGTGTCAGATTATTTCATTAGGAAAAATACCTGGTCTCAGAATTGCAGAATCATAGATTATGGATGTGTGTTCTCATTTTTACCAGATAGAGGTTTCTCTGGAGGGAAGTAGTCTCTCAAATTTAATATATTTTCCCAAGTACCTTAGAGTTGTGTCAAATATAATTTTATCCATTTTATGACATTCATGAATTTGTCTGTTTTACTATTCCATTGTTAAGTTTCTAAAAGGCCAAGTTATAAGCCAGGGTTTCTAAGTTTTAGTTTCTCTCAAATTATTGACTCAGCATTTCTGCATCTGCAGCTGTGGAAGTTAATTTAAATACCTAAAAGTTGATTCCATTTTATTATTGGCCATCTTACTCCATGACTATAATACTGACATGTTTATTCTGCTCAAGAGTCTCTCCACCATACACTTGTTTTAAAATCTTCCCCACAATATATCATTAGCATTCTTCAGAACAACTCATTCAAAGTTCATTTGTATCATTTACATATATCTTTATTGATCCATTAGACCTACACTATCCAACACAGTAACCCTGTGGCTTTTGAGTACTTGAAATGTGGGTAGGCCAAATTGAAATACACTGTTAATTATTAAAATTAATACTAGTTTTCTAAAACTAAGAATGGAAAGAAAAATATAAAATATATAAGTAAAAATTTGTATTGTTTATTTTCTGAAATATTTGACATATAGTAATATATGATTAAAATTAATTTAATTTATTTTACTTTTTTGAACTTAACATTAGGAAATTTAAAAATGCCTATGTGTCTTTTAAAATGTTTTTATTGAACAGTGGTGTCCTATACTGTGAAGTCTTCAGAGTAGGGTCTAATGCCTCAATCATGATTTTATTCCTCACTCCTAGTAGATAAATATATAATTAATTCATATGCTGAATAAATTACACAGAAAATAATAAGTATATAAAATATGTCTATACTACAATGAAACAAACCAAGTTCCATGAGTTTGTTGAAACATGAATACTAAAAAAAGCTAGATTCTTTTGTAGTTTCTTAGATTCTTAAAAAATAGTTTTGAGATTTGTAAGACTAAAAATGGTTAAACAAGGGAATGGAACACACACAGATGCAAAAGAAAAGGAATACAATATGTAGTTTAAGATATTTGTGATAAAAAATTTAAGCCACATTAAAAAATACTAAAAACTTTTTGAATTAATTAAAAGCCACTGTCCTCCAAACATATGACCATATTTACCTTTTATAATATAAAGATTAGGAGCTTTCCATTTTTATCTGATTGATACTAAAAATAATCTGTTCTAAATTATGTCTTCAATGAAGGTCCTAAAGTTTCTTAGCCAGGGGGGTATCTCTGAAACCTCCCTCCACTCACTTGAAGCTGATTTCAAATCAAGAAATAGAGAAGAAAATTATACTCCCTATTGTCTTTCTCCCTACCCTCCTAGGCTTCAGCTCAGGCGTTTTATTTGTGAGAATGGATCCCAGTTGCCTCAAGGTAAGGAATAACTGTGGACAGTGCAATAAATTGAACCACATTGGCTAAAGTCAGCATGCCATTATTGCCTACAGAAGTTGCAAGTTTTACTGAAAAGGAGATTTACATTTTAATTTGGAGTCTCTTGCTCCCAAAGCACACACATAGTTCCTGTCAGGAACCCTGGCTTTGCAATGAGATATTACTAAAAGCAGCTGATCACAAAAAGACAAGAAAGTTTAAAATTGTGGTTCTACTGATATTCCTTGAGAGAGGCTTGAAAGAGTAGCTTAATCCATAAATGAAGACTTTTATTTTTCTATCTGTGTAGGAGTTTGAGAGAGGAGAGCAAAATAAAATTTCATTTTGCATTATGTGATAGAGACTAGCTTATATGTGATCTAAGTTAATCTTTAGGACAGTCCTATGATATGTAATTGTTTTCTCTACTTTAGAGATAATACTTTTAGGTGATCTCCATGCCTTGACTATCCTCCTGCCTATTTTGAAACTCATCCTCCCTGTCACATCTCCATTTCTTACAATAGTATTTTTGTCCTTGAGGTAAAGAAGGTATCATCTCCCAAAATTGAAGGAATGCATTTAACAGCATAAATGCTTTTTTCTTACAGTCCTATGTTTGCTTTACTCCATCCTTCAATGAGAGCAAATGGAACTGGCTTTCAGGGGACTCTCGCGGGACACTAGCTGACCTCTACATTTCTATTCAGTGATTTTTCCATGAGTAGTTGGATACAATGCTCCCATACCCCCAGTCTCCTTGTAATATCACCATATTCATTACGAGGTTTATCTAGCACAAATGTACCTACCTGGTCTGCTTCTATTATTTAATGATTTTGACCAGGATTAGCTTTGATTCTATCTTAATAGATTGTAATTGTTTTTTAGCAATTTATTTATCAACCCCCCGAACAGATCAGGCTAACCAAATAGAACATTTTTTGCTTAAAAACACAATCAAAATTCAGTAAGTATATAAGAATTGCACAATAAGATAAGTGAAATGTGTAGAGTCGAAGAACTGGGAAAATGAAGCTCATTGCTGGTTTGGTGCTGGTAATGGCATTAGCCAAAACCATCCAATAATGCATCTGGGAAGTATTTAATTAAAACTGTCACCAGATGTTAGAGTACCATTCTAAATGACCTTCGAGTTTAATTTCAACCAGCATACATATTTCAACTATTTTTTTTCTTTTTTTTTTCCATCTCTATTAATCTTTTGCTCCATTGCTAAGATGTTGAGCAAATTACCCAACATATAAGTATCTGTTTTATTACTTCTAAAATAGGAATAATATGGATCATTATTATTTATAGGAGCATTTGATAATTAATATCAGAATGAACATGTAGAGCCAAGGTACTCTGTCAGTAATTGTTAGTTTTATTTCCCCATAAATTTCAGTTGTCATGCTTCTTCCATTCTACAGCTCACAATTTCTAAGTTACACTTATTATTCACTTTATACGTAGGAGCATAAGCATCTGTTCATAAGGTTACTTCCTCATTCCAACAATGCTTTAGTATGCATATGTGGTAGCAAAGGGGCATTTCTCAATATATGAAGAGCACATATTCTTCATCTCTTTATATACAGTATTGGTCAACATTTACCATACAGAGTATAAAGCATAATATTTCCATCTTCAATTTATTTAGTCAGAACATTCAGACTTCTTATTTAGAGAGTTAAAATTCTTCATGGATAAATGGTTAAAATGTGAAAGTATTTGACAGAACTAGATTGGTGAAATTAGAGAGTACAACCATAGTTTTGGAAGTATGGTTCTGATGTCACAAAGAAGACCTAGATCCAAACTTTGTGTAAACCATTTAGTAGCTGTGCAATATTGACCGATTGCTTTTTACATCTATGAGCTTTAGTTATCTCAACTGTAAAATGGAGATAATTATATTAATAACAACTATAATTTATAAATTTATTATCATGTTCCAAGCACTCATTTAATTCTCACGTCTTAATAATACTTGTTATTATCACTCTCATTTTATTCATAGTTAATACATAGAGAGGTAGATAATAATGTCACAGAGTTCACGACTGGTAGAGCAGAAAATAGAGCATAGAGCATGTGCATGACTCTGGAGCCAAGCCAGTTAACCACTCTGATGATTCCTACGCACTGGATTGATTGGCTTAGTGAACTGTCTGGTGCATAGTAAAAACTCCAGGTATAATGATACCAATCGGATAGTAATTGTCATCATCATTTAATGATAGGATTTGTGTAAAAAGCAAAAATAATCATATTGAAGAAAAAAATTCTACACATTCATAGTATGGGAACACATGTACAATAAAGCAAAGATGAATAAAAATGGCTTTTTACTAGATTAGATACCAATCAGCTCTGAGTTTTTCTGTTGAACTATACTGGATTGCAAACTGCTGAGTAAGAGCCAATTATTGTAATCAAATCTATTATTGTACCCATCTCTTTTATTTTTTAAGCATAATCAGTCCTCCTCACACTCAGTTCTGAAAAATGTACCTTATACTTTTCCCCTCATATTATAGCCATTTAAAATTTTTCACGAAATATTTAATTGCATTACCAAAATCTGATTATAATTTAAGAAATTATAATATTCCCTTGGTTTTAGTGTTAATAACATTATTTTCACTTTAGAATTCTTTCTACCAAACTAACAGTGAAATATGCAATTTACCTAAAAAGGAATTCTCAGAATGACATTTAAGTTGTCCAGCAGAAGCAAGAAATCCCATAGTTCATTAAAACACCAGAGAGAACATATAATCAGCTTCTGAGTGAATAACTTCAATAGTATTAAATAATTCCCTGGATCATGATTCAGTGAAAGTACAATGGAACTATAATTCACATCTTAGAATCTCAAATAACCCCCTCCTTCTACATAAAAGTGTCATGTAAACCAGCATCATTGTTAATAAACAGCAAAGCCAGAGGTTCCCAACTGCGTGAGTTCTGCTAGGAGGCTCAGCATCCTCATGTCATATTTCAAAATTGGTCTTTCTTATTTTTTTCTTCTCCTAACAAGTTTAACAATATAGAATGTGCAAAAACAATTCTGTCTCCACATGATGTTCTTCATTAATGTGCTATATAGGAACAATGGTTTGGCTTTGTTATCAAGCTGATGTCTTGATACTAAAACACTTCTTCTGGACACAGGAATTCTGAAAAATATGGTAAGAAACTTTCTATTATTTTACAAACCCCTGTATACAGAATTTCTGCATCACCTGCCTTTACCGAACCTACCAC
Source organism: Phacochoerus africanus (assembly GCF_016906955.1). Taxonomy (NCBI): domain Eukaryota; kingdom Metazoa; phylum Chordata; class Mammalia; order Artiodactyla; family Suidae; genus Phacochoerus; species Phacochoerus africanus. The sequence continues at coordinate 185,767,189 of NC_062544.1, read as the reverse complement.
CAAACCTAAGTCACTAAAAAATGGGATTTGCTACAGTGACATGTGTTAGAGTAATTTTGCACAAGCTTCCAATTTGCAAGAAACAGAATCATTCCATTTATTTCTAGAAATGTAGGTTAGGAATATGGATCCATATGGAGACTCAAGATTTTGGTTAAACCTCCCAGAGTCTGTAATATCATTATAACTCACAGCAGTAGTTCTAGCAGAGCTATTGCTGGCGGAACTATCTAGCAGCTCTGATGATTAACTTGTGAAGAACAATAGCTGTTGTTTCCACAAAAGTTTGAAATCCCTTACTGCAGACTTAATGCTCCACCATTAAAATGACTTAAACATGCATATTCTAGAACCTACCTACTTGTGTGTAAATTTAAACTACTCCCTCTTGAGGATATTGTGTAGGCTGTTCCCCTCAGAAAGAATGTGAAACTAGAGAACACAAACAAAATAGATCCCTTCCTGGACCATTGTCAATTTCTGAAGCCTTAATTCTAGAATATTTTTATATCTCCTGTAATGTTCTAATATGACATAATGTGTCCATTCCAATTCATTATGTTATCTGTTAATACATAGTAATTCTAGTAAATGAGAATTTTAAAATGTTATATGGTGTAAAAATGAATAGCCTTAAGGATTCTCTCTCATTGATGAACAACAAGACTTTAAATTATAAAAGTTCCTTGCCAAAAATTATGGCAATACAGAAGCAATCTTCCTGATGGCATGAAAATGTTCATTATTCCAAATCAAATTTACTTTGCTCTACTGTGAAACTTACAGTTTCATTTCCTTCTACATATTCTTTCCCTTCTCAGCAAGCCAACAGAATGTAATTGAAAATCTGTGGCACTAAGTCTCAGTTCACCTACTCCATAGGTTCTCATGGAAAAAAAAAAAAACATACTTTAAATTGTCTCATTTGGGGAAAAGAAACATTTGATTTGTCACCAACCACAATATTTTACAGATCATATTACATAAAAATATTCATTAACTAATTTATTTCTATATTAAACACCTTGAAATCACTGAGATAATTAGAGGCAGAAAATAAGATAGTTTCTGCTACTACAACTAAAGTTCAGTAGAGGAATGTGCCAAGGTTTGTTTGTTTGTTTGTTTTAAAGAAAATATTGTACGTAAAATGTATGTATAACCAAAAATATGTTATGCTTTGAAATGTGTCATATTTTTATTTGAACAAGACTATAAATTATCCTCTATAAAATATCACATACAGTAAAGTAGACTTTTTTCCCCAAACATTAAATTTGAAGGAATAAAAGTGATAATAATTAATGGTCTTCTATCTTATAATCTTTCTCAGTAAAGATGTGTAAATCAATTTAAGCTGATATTTCTTCTAAATAATTGTCTTTCATTATAATTTTTCTTAGTTTAAAGATTCATCTCTTATTGAATAATGTGGGGTTACCAGTTTTTTTTTTTTAACTTGCTCCTTCCTAGTTTTTTTTAATTTTTATTTATTTATTTATTTATTTTTATTTTTTTTATTTTCCCACTGTACAGCAAGGGGGTCAGGTTATCCTTACATGTATACATTATAATTACATTTTTTCCCCCACCCTTTGTAATGCTGCAACATGAGTATCTAGACAAAGTTCTCAATGCTATTCAGCAGGATCTCCTTGTAAATCTATTCTAAGTTGTGTCTGATAAGCCCAAGCTCCCGATCCCTCCCACTCCCTCCCCCTCCCATCAGGCAGCCACAAGTCTCTTCTCCAAGTCCATGATTTTCTTTTCTGAGGAGATGTTCATTTGTGCTGGATATTAGATTCCAGTTATAAGTCTTTGTCTTTCTGGCTCATTTCACTCAGTATGAGGTTCTCTAGCTCCATCCATGTTGCTGTAAATGGCATTATGTCATTCTTTTTGATGGCTGAGTAGTATTCCATTGTGTATATATACCACTTCTTCCGAATCCAATCCTCTGTCGATGGACATTTGGGTTGTTTCCATGTCCTGGCTATTGTGAATAGTGCTGTAATGAACATGCGGGTGCATGTGTCCCTTTTGAGTAGAGTTTTGTCCGGATAGATGCCCAAGAGTGGGATTGCGGGGTCATATGGAAGTTCTATGGATAGATTTCTAAGGTATCTCCAAACTGTTCTCCATAGTGGCTGTGCCAGTTTACATTCCCACCAGCGGTGCAGGAGGGTTCCCTTTTCTCCACAGCCCCTCCAGCACTTGTTATTTGTGGATTTATTAATGATGGCCATTCTGACTGGTGTGAGGTGATATCTCATGGTAGTTTTGATTTGCATTTCTCTTATAACCAGCGATGTTGAGCATTTTCTCATGTGTTTGTTGGCCATCTGTACATCTTCTTTGGAGAACAGTCTATTCAGGTCTTTTGCCCATTTTTCCATGGATTGATTGGCTTTTTTGCTGTTGGGTTGTATAAGTTGTTTATATATTCTAGAGATTAAGCCCTTGTCAGTTGCATCATTTGAAACTATTTTCTCCCATTCTGTAAGTTGTCTTTTTGTTTTCTTTTGGATTTCCTTTGCAGTGCAAAAGCTTGTCAGTTTCATGAGGTCCCATGGATTTATTTTTGCTCTAATTCCTGTTGCTTTGGGAGACTGACCTGAGAAAATATTCATGATGTTGCTGTCCGAGAGTGTTTTGCCTATGTTTTCTTCTAGGAGTTTGATGGTGTCCTGTCATATATTTAAGTCTTTCAGCCATTTGGAGTGTATTTTTGTGCATGGTGTGAGGGTGTGTTCTAGTTTCATTGCTTTGCATGCAGCTGTCCAGGTTTCCCAGCAATGCTTGCTGAATAGACTGTCTTTTTCCCATTTGATGTTCTTGCCTCCCTTGTCAAAGATTAATTGACCATAGGTGTGAGGGTTTATTTCCGGATTCTCTATTCTGTTCCATTGGTCTGTCTGTCTGTTTTGATCCCAGTACCACACTGTTTTGATGACTGTGGCTTTGTAGTATTGCTTGAAGTCTGGGAGAGTTATGCCTCCTGCTTGGTTTTTGTTTCTCAGGATTGCTTTGGTGATTCTGGGTCTTTTGTGGTTCCATATAAATGTTTGGAGTGTTTGTTCTAGTTCTGTGAAAAATGTCCTGGGTAATTTGATAGGGATGGCATTGAATCTGTAGATTGCTTTGGGTAGTATGGCCATTTTTACACTATTGATTTTCCCAATCCAGGAGCATGGAATATCTTTCCATTTCTTTACATCTTCTTTGATTTCTTTGATTAAAGTTTTATAGTTCTCGGCATATAGGTCCTTTACTTCCTTGGTCAGGTGTATTCCGAGGTATTTGATTTTGTGAGGTGCAATTTTAAAAGGTATTATATCTTTGTATTCCTTTTCTAATATTTCATTGCTGGTATACAGAAATGCAACTGACTTCTGAATGTTAATCTTATATCCTGCTACTTTGCTGAATTTATGAATCAGTTCGAGGAGTTTTGGGGTTGAGTCCTTAGGGTTTTCTATGTATAGTATCATGTCATCTGCATACAGTGACAGTTTTATCTCTTCTCTTCCTATATGGATGCCTTTTATTTCTTTTGTTTGTCTAATTGCTGTGGCTAGGACTTCCAAAACTATGTTGAACAGCAGTGGTGAGAGTGGGCATCCCTGTCTTGTTCCCGATTGGAGTGAGAAGGCTTTCAGTTTTTCCCCATTGAGGATTACATTTGCTGTGGGTTTCTCATAAATGGCTTTGATTATGTTCAGGAATGTTCCCTCTACACCCACTTTGGCGAGGGTCTTGATCATGAATGGATGTTGGACTTTGTCAAATGCTTTTTCTGCGTTTATTGAGATGATCATATGATTTTTGACTTTTTTTCGTTAATGTGGTGTATGATGCTGATTGATTTGCGTATGTTGAACCATCCTTGTGAACCTGGGATGAACCCAACCTGGTCATGATGTATAATTATTTCGATATGTTGTTGGATTTGGTTGGCTAAGCTTTTGTTGAGAATTTTTGCATCTATATTCATCAATGAATTGGGCGATAGTTTTCTGTTTTGGTGGTATCTCTGTCTGATTTTGGAATTAGGGTGATGGTGGCATCATAGAATGTCTTTGGGAGTGTTCCTTCTTCTTTGATCTTTTGAAAGAGTTTAAGGAGGATGGGCACCGATTCCTCTTTATATGTTTGATAGAATTCACCTGTGAAGCCATCTGGTCCTGGACTTTTATTTGTAGGGAGTGATTTTATGACCTCTTCAATTCCATTTCTAGTGATGGGTCTGTTCAGTTGGTCTGTTTCTTCTTGATTCAATTTTGGCAGGCTGTAAGATTCTAGAAAATTGTCCATTTCTTCCAGATTGTCAAACTTGTTGCCATATAGTTGTTCATAGTATTCTCTTATGTTTTTTTTTATTTCTGCTGTATCCATTGTGATTTCTCCTTTTTCATTTATAATTTTGGTTATTTGGGTTCTTTCTCTCCTCTTTTTAGTGAGTCTGGCCAGGGGGTTGTCAATTTAATTTACCTTTTCAAAGAACCAGCTCTTGGTTTTATTAATTTTCTCTATTGTTTTTTGAGTCTCTATTTTATTGATTTCTTCTTTGGTCTTTATAATCTCCTTCCTTCTGCTGACTTTAGGTCTTTTTTGTTCTTCTTTTTCTAATCATTTAGGTGGAGGGTTAAGTTGTCAATTTGGGATCTTTCTTCTTTTTTGAGAAAGGCCTGTATTGCTATGAATTTCCCTCTGAGCACTGCTTTCGCAGCATCCCATAGATTTTGAGAGGTTGTGTCTTCATTATCATTTGTTTCAAGTTAGTTTTTAATTTCCTTCTTGATTTCCTCATTGACCCATTGGTTTTTTAGTAGCATGTTGTTGAGTCTCCATGCAGTAGGTTTTTTCTCTTTCCTTTTCCCATGGTTGGTTTCTAATTTCATGGCATTGTGGTCAGAGAAGATACTTGAGATGATGTCTATGCTCCTAAATTTATTGAGATTATCTTTGTGTCCCAATATGTGGTCGATTCTTGAGAATGTCCCATGAGCATTTGAGAAGAATGTGTATTCTTCTTTTTTTGGATGTAGTGTCCTGAAGATATCAAGGAAGTCTAACTTTTCTATTGTTTCCTTTAGGATCTCTGTTGCTTTATTGGTTTTCTGTCTAGAGGATCTGTCCATTGATGTGAGGGGTGTATTAAGGTCTCCTACTATGATTGTCTTCTCATCAATATCTCCCTTTATGTCTGTTAATATTTGTTGTATGTGTCTGGGCGCTCCTGTATTTGGGGCATATATGTTGACGATAGTAACGTCCTCTCCTTGGATGGATCCCTTAATCATTAAGTAGTGTCCTTCTTTGTCTTTCTTTATGTCTTTTGTTTTAAAGTCTATTTTGTCTGATATGAGTGTTGCGACTCCAGCTTTTCTGTCATGTCTATTGGCATGAAATATTTTTCCCCACCCTTTCACTTTCAATCTATATGTATCTTTTGTCCTAAGGTGAGTTTCTCGCAGGCAGCATATTGAAGGTTTTTGCCTTTTTATCCACTCAGCCACTCTGTGTCTTTTGATTGTAACATTCAGTCCATTGACATTTAAGGTGATAATTGATAGATGATTATTTATTGCCATTTGAACCTCGTGTCCCAGTTGATTCTATGGTTCTCCATTCTTCCTTTCTTTTTTTTTTTTTTTTTGGTTAGACGGTCTCCTGTTATTATCTGCTTGAGTGTATTTTTTTTTTTTCATTTTTTGCGAATGCAATATTTGGTTTTGGCTTGTGGTTGCCCTGTTTTTTAAGTATGCTAACCCCTTCCCATATTTGTGTGTTTTAGCCTGATGGTCCTGTAAGTTCAAACACTTCATTACTATATTAAAATTAAGAAGAGAAACCTACAAACAAACCAAAAGGGTTATTTACTTCCTATCATCCCTTGCCCACATTTTATGGTTTTGATGACTCTTTTTAATTTTTTTCTTTTTAATTTTATTTTGTTTGAGGCCTGTTCATGATTAAATCTGTATGCTGGCTTATTTGAGTGACTGCTCTCTGATTGCGGTTTCCTCAGTCCTGGTTCTTCCTCTTCTTCTTTTTTTTTTTTCTTTTCTTTTCTTTTTTTTCCCTTTCCTTCCTTTCTTTTTGGTTTAGAGAAGCCCTTTCAATATTTCCTTTAACCTGGGTTTTGTGTTGCAGTATTCTTGAAGTTTTTGTTTGTTGGAAAAAATTTTTATTTCGCCTTCTATTTTAAATGATATTCTTGCTGGATAGAGTATTCTAGGTTGCATATTTTTTCCTTTGAGCACTTTAAATATCTCTTGCCATTCCCTCCTGGCCTGTAGTGTTTCTGTAGAGAAGTCAGCTGATATTCTTATGGGGGTTCCCTTGTAGGTAACATTCTGTTTTTCTCTTGCTGCCTTTAGGGTCCTCTCTTTATCACTAACTTTTGCCATTTTTATTATGATGTGTCTTACTGTGGGTCTATTTGGGTTCAGTTTGTTTGGGGCCCTCTGTGCTTCTTGTATCTTGAACCCAGTATCCTTTAGATTTGGGAAGTTTCCAGCGATAATTTCTTCAAATATATTTTCCATCCCCTTTTCTTTTTCTACTCCTTCTGGAATTCCTATTATGCCTAGGATGGCCTGCTTTATATTATCCCATAGGTCTCTTATATTGCTTTCCAGTTTTTTGATTCGGTTTTCTGTCTGTTGACCGGATTGAGTGATTTCCATTATTCTATCTTCCATATCACTGATTCGTTCTTCTGCATTATTCATTCTGGTTTTTACTGCCCTTAGTTCAGTTTGCATCTCTGCAAATGAATGTTCTAGCTTTTCTTGGCTCCTCCTTGTATTTTCTAGTTCCTTTCTGAGGGTATCTGCATTACTGTTCATATCTTCTCTTAATTCCTTCAGTATTTTCACTGTTTCTCTTTTGAACTCCAGGTCTGTCAGACTGCCGAGATCTGTTTCATTGTTGACTGTTTTAGGTGAGTTCTCCTGTTGGTTTGACTGGGGGTGGTTTCTCTGCTTCTTCATCTTGCTTGTTGTTTTCTTTCTCCTGAGGGAGTTGTACTCTCTGTTATCGGGCAGTGTTTGCCTTGTCACTGCCGTGGAATATTTCCTGAGGGCTGGGCGTTGTTGGTCAATCTTTTTGAGGCAGTGTGGCTTTTCTGGAGTGTGTATGGGGCTAACAGTGTTTCTTTGAAGCAAAGGAGGACTTCCTGAGGGCAAACAGGACTGGGAGGTCCACACCACGATGGTAGCAGATTTCACTTGGTCATGCAGAGCTTGCTCTGGTGTTTTTAGGCTGTGGGGTTCTTGCAGGGGGTTGGCGATGTTGGGCAGCTGTTCCTCAGGAGTGCAGCACCCCCTGGGGGCTGGAGCAGCTCTCTGGGTCACTGAGAATCTAAGAGGCTCTTCCCTAGGGCAGCCCAACTCAGAAGGATGGCCTGAGAATGTAGACGGATCTTTTCACAGTCTGGCCAAGCTTGTTGCAGCTTTTCTGGGCTGCAGGGGCTCTTCTAGGGGGCTGGTGGTTCTGAGCAGCTATTCTGCGGGAGTGGGGCACCCCCTAGGGGCTTGAGCGGGTAGCAGGGCCACTGGAAACCGAAGAGGCTCCTCCCCGGGGCAGCCCGACTCAGAAAGACCGTCTGGGAATTAGGCAGATCTATTCACTGCCTGGCTAGGCTTGTTCTAGCTTTTCTGGGCTGCAGGCCTTTTCTCGGGGGCTGGTGGTGTTTGGTGCTACTCTGTGGAAGTGTAGCCCCTCCAAAGGGCAAGCAGACCTGTGCAGGGACAGCCCCTGCAGTGGTAGGCTTCAGGCAATTGTTGAGGCCAGCCCTCCTGGATGGCAGGCAGCCCCAGGTTCCGTGAGAGTGTAGGGGGTGGCGGGGGTGGGGAGAGGGGATGCACTGGGAAGCACAGCTTTCAGGTAGCTAGCAGAGCTTGCTGTGGTATGGGGGGTATTCTATGGGGACCCACCCCTTCTTCTCTCCCCTCCCCAGCACGGGTGCAGACCAGGCTCTTTTCCCAGGTTCCCTCTGATGCGGCTTTCCACTTCCCCGCCCCTAGAGTATTGCTCCCTTCCTCTGCAACAGCTTTGTTTTCTAGTCTCCCAGGAAGTCTCTGCCCCGACAAATGGTTTCTAGACCTCCCAAGCAGTTTCCGCTCCGCCCCACCCCCCCAGCCCAGGGACTATCCTCTGGTGCCCAGCCCCCACCCAGGCGTCCCCCGGCCCTTTCTCGGAGACTAACCTTTGGAGGCGAGGTCTCGGTGCCCAGCCCCACGCAGGCATCCCCCAGGCCCTTTCTCGGTGACCAACCTTCGGTGCCGAGGACTCGGTGCCCAGCCCCCACCCAGGCATCTCAATTTTTGGTGACTGTGCCCGTAGTTCAGATGGTCCGTTGGGTTCTTGATCGGCTTTTCCCGTACTCCAACTTACTGCTACACTCTTCTCTGCATCTGGAGATTCCTCCAGTTCGTTTGATCTTTCCCCCGTGTAGGTGACTTTCCAGGGTGCGGGATCCCTTTCTCCTCTGCAGTTCCCTTTCGGGAGCGCCAGTCCCGCTCGGATTCACCTTCTCTCACGCTCCTCTTTTCTCCTGTCTGCCCCGTAATGTCACGAACTTCTTGCCGTTATCGGAGTTTAGGTTCTTCTGCCAGCGATTGGTTGCTGTTCTGTGCAAGTCATTTATTCTGTAGATGTCCTTTTTTTTTGTTGTGTTTGTGGGAGAGGGCGAGCGTGTCCCTCTACTCCTCCGCCATTTTGTCTCCTCCTTCCTGGTTACCAGTTTTGAACATGTTTTCCCCGTGGCTCCTGGATCTCATTATTTAGAGAGTTCTCACCTTTAGTTTGCAGTTAAACATGCCAGCTGATTTTATTTGATTTTATTCCACTTAAATCTTCCTTTAATGTTTCTTTACAACTAAGAACATGTACAATACTGTAAAGAGGCAAATGTAAAATGCATAATGGTAGTTGAGTCACGTCTGCCCTAGCCTGGGAACCTCTATATGCCGAGGGTTCAGCCCTAAAAAGACCAAAAAAAAAGAAGATACAAAAAAAAATAAATAAAGTATGGCTCTGAACCAACCAAGCACATTTATTGATGCCTAATAAGAACAAACCATATACACAGGTTGTTGAGGCACATTGTTGTGATTGTATATTCTCTCCAGTAAAACTAAAGCCACTTTGCCAGGCAGCTGACTGAGAAGTTATCTTTCCTCCGACTGAAGGTAAAGAAAAATTTTAGGATAACCCTCAGACAGGGAAAATGTGCTCCAGCTCCCTTTTCTCTCTGTGACCTCAATCCAGTTTGTTAACTGAGAATGTGTGGAGCAAGCCCTTTCCCTGGGCCCCTCCCCTCACTGCCTTCCCTGAATAGTCCACTCTTTTTTTTCTTTTCTTCTGACTGCACACAGAGCATATGGACGTTCCCAGTCCAGGGATCATAACTATGCCACAGCAGAAACTCAAACCACTGCAGTGCCAATGCCAGATCCTTAACCTGTTGCACCACAAGGGAGCTCTTTGAACACTCTTAACAAAACTGCTGAATTGACATCTAGGAATTCATGCCAATTCACTTAACAAGTAAAGTCAATCAATACATGTACACAGGTGATAAAAATCTGAAAAAAAATGAAAGAATACCTACTGAAGAAATGATTCAAGTTATTCAGGAAATAGTGAATAAGAAAGGTAATTATAGTCTACTGGAGATAAAGACATAGATAGCAAGTATGATCAGAAAGGTAGTAGTTATTTGGTATTAACCAGAAGTACAAAACTCATGCATAAGGATAGAGAGAGAAAAATATGAGTCTCTAAAAATTGACTACTATGAACTTTGCTTTTCCACTATTTTTAAAATAAATTTATTTCTTGCTTTGGATTTTAAAATCAATGTTTAGGGGTATGGTTTTGTGTAATTGAAATATCATAGATTAAGGTAAAGAATGAAAACTCTGGAGGCAGACTGCCTAAATTTGTTTCCTAGTTATTACTCCTAACTATCTATACATCTTTTGGCAATAACTGAACCTCTCTGTGCCTCAGTTTCCTCATTTATATTGTGGAGATCCTAATAGTGCCTACATCACAGGATTGTTATGGTGTTTTATAAAATATTTATAAAATATTATATTTATAAATTATACATAATTATATTTATAAAATATTAAGAAGTTACTAATACACTGAGTACTGTTTATATGTATACATTAATGTTACTTAAATGGATTTATAGAATTTTTAACATTTTAATAGGAAAAAATTACTTTTTCTCAATATTTGTACTACTTTTTTTGAGACCTGCTCCAAAATATATTTCAGTTTAAAAGGATAAAATAAGAATCAATAAATGAGTGTATAGTATCCCTACTCATACTCTATTAGTCATAATAAATTTGTATTATAAATTTAGTTAACCTTTAAAGTTTGACAAATTATAGCTCTATGATCTGTTATTGGAAGTAGCTGTGGATAATATACGATAAATGAAAAGCCAATTAAGATTCATAAGTCCTTTTACTTTTTTTTTTCCAGGCTGTACTCATGGCACATGGACGTTCATATTCAGGCTAGGGATCAAATCCAAGCTGCAGCCATAACCTATGCAACAGCTGTGGTAATGCTGGATCCTTAACTTGCCGTGCCTAGCAAGAACTCCTCTTCACTTTTAATAATGCTAAAAACTGCAAGTTTATGTCAAGAGCTTCTGAAGCATTCTTTTGTTCTGAATACCCTGAAAGTGCAGATTTTATTTAAAGGAACAAAAAGCTAGCAGGTGTGTGGAGATAGAGTAGCTGAACAATACTGTCTGTGAATTCATGAACTTATTTGGTTAAAGTTTGTGCTCATTAACTATAATGTGCTCCTCGACTTTGATTTTAAAAAGTATGACAGGTGAGAAATCCAGACTGTTTCATTTATACCACAGTTTGAGATGCTGAAATGAGAAGTGGCATTTGGAATAAGTTCAGCGTCATGACCTCTCTCAAGATACAATTTATGGCTCTGTGAATGCACATGCGAATAATATTAAGCAAGCTAAAACTATGCCTAGATAAATACTCCTTACCCAGATAATGATCAGCAGTGAACAAAAACTAGCATACCCTAATTCTTAATCTGGTTTATGTATGCATCTCAAAGGAATGTTAGATGTACAAAAAAGTCAAATGAGGGAAAGTCAAACAAAAAAAGAGCAATACATTTGCCAAGCTGAATAAAGCCAAGTATGATACATAAATACAAACTCTCAGTTTCAAATGTTTTGTCAGGAATAATATTATTCCAGAATATAAGTTTTGCAAAAACAACTTGCAAAGACATCAAAGTATAGTTACTTTAATAAGCAAGTTATAGAGATGATCTCATTATCTTGAAAAAAACTCATATATGCTTGTGTATGAACTAAATTGTATTTTTAAAAGGATAACATGAATAGTTGAAATTTGATAAACCCACTAAAAGGAAGGAACTGATAAATATGGAATTTATTTTATATCTAGGAGCAGGAGCTGGACATAGGTTTATGTGCTTCTTGGATCAGGTAGTTAATTGATAGGTGTTCATTACATTAACATGCTTTACAAATTATATAAATGTTACAATATTATTTTATATGTTCCAGATATTCTTAGTAGGTGAAAGACTGAATTTTCACCTCTGAAAAGATGTGGAAGATGATTTTTCCCTATTCCTCCCACTAAGTAGAAATAAAATCCCTGGACATGATACATAAAACAGACCTTTAAAAACAAAACAAAGCAAAACCAAAACTCAAAGTTAGAGAGTAAATGCATACCAGCTAGGGATCTCAGGATCTGAGGAACAGAATGATGGTGAATACCCTGAGTTTTCACTTGCTTTTATATTCTGGCCTCAAAATTAGAGAAACCAGAAATCTGGAAATACTAATGGGCTAAAAACGCCCCCCAAAAGACCGGTCTAGTAAGCCAAAGAAGAAGGAAGAATAAGTCCAGCAAGATATAAAACTTCTGGATAACTGCTCAATTCCAGCCAGAACACTGGAGAAGAAATGATAGCCCCATATCCACCAGGAAAGGCTGAGTTTACTTTCCCTCTTTCAAGACTGAAAGTCTTTCTCTCTCTCCGTGTCAGAAGGCCAAGAATGGAACTTGTACTCCCATTCCTGCCAGTTGGCAAAAAGCCTCCTTTCACTTTCAATTGTCCACGGAGACCACGTTGGAAGCTTAGAATTCCACTTTTACCTCAAAGTAATAGTCCTTGCTGGATGGTGTCAAAATAGGCTTAATGGAAGATTAGGTTTTGTCACCACCACCCAGGAATAATGGGGCTACCTGCCACCTTGTCAATGGAGATAACAACTGAAGAAGTAAAGAGGTACTCCTAAGCTTCTCAGCCAGGGTGATATTGGTGGAGCCAAGTTGAGAGCTTCTACCAGCAGTAATGGGTTCAAAGAAGAAACTTGAACTTCCCCCTACATCTACCAGCAACATGGATGGACTGGCAGGGTGTTATGCTAAGTGAAATAAGTCAGACTAAGAATGACAATACACTTATCGTATCACTTATGTGTGAGATCTAAAAAAACAGAACAAACTAATGAATATAACAGTAAAAGCAGCCTACTCACAAACTAATGGTTACCAGTGGGGAAGCGGGGTGGGGAGACAATATTGGAGTGGAGGAGTGGGAGGTATGAACCACTGGGTATAAGATAGGCTCAAGGATTAGTTGAACAACACACAAGACGTATAGCCGAGATTTTGTAATAATTGTAAATGGAAAGTCGCCTTTAAAATTGTATAAAAATATAAAATAAAAAATAAAAATTCCATCTTCTTGTTTAAAAAAAAAGCAATGAGACATCCCCCCCACACACACCCAATCAGCATGCTACCAGATCTGCTGGTAAAATGGAATATTTAAATAAGATGCAGAATCTTTTTATTTATTTATTTATTTTCCGCTGTACAGCATGGGGACCAAGTTACACATACATGTATACATACTTTTTCCTCCCATTGTTGTGTTGTGATGTAAGTATCTAGACATAGTTCTCAATGCTACACAGCAGGACCTCATTGTAAATCCATTCCAAGAGCAATAGTTTGCATCCGTTAACCCCAAGCTCCCGATCCCTCCTATTCCCTCCCTCTTCCCGCAGAATCTTATAATACCCATAATATCTGGGATTTAATTGAAAACTATTCATCGTTATAAGAACCAGGAAAAACCCAACTTGAATAAGAAAAGATGATCCACAGATGCCAGGACAGAAACAACACAGACACTCAATGAGCAGTTATGCATATACTTGAAATAAATGGAAAAATAGAAAATCTCAGCAAATATACTTTAATAATGAAAGCTGTTTAGACAATTTTATATTCTGAAGTTTATAAATCTGTGGTATACAGACTAGAAAAATAATTATCTTCTTTTAACTTTTTAAAATAAACTATCATTAAATTGCCACAATGACCTGGGTGTAGGTATTATTATTTCACATTTGAGAATTCAGCTTTTGAGTGGGTGAGCAATTTGCCTAAATTACACACTGGCCAGTTGCTAGTTGTTTAAATATTTACTACTGTGGGATTTAAATTCTAGGGTTTGTCAACTACTCATGTTGCCTGATCATTAATGTTGGAAACCTTCTTTACTACATCTTTCCCTCTCTCACACACAGAGATACCTCTTCTTAAGGAACAGTAAAATAAATTTATATTATGATCTATACTTAGAAAAACAGTTTGACCTTATCTAATGGACAATGGGAATTTATAACTCATCTTGTTTCCAAATTAACTTTGTGACTTTGTATAAAAAAGTATAATCCAAATCCTAATAACTTTCACTTTAAAATTAATTATTTTTAAAAGGGGAGGAGTTCCCATTGTGGTTCAGTGGGTTACAAACTGATTAGTATCTATGAGGATGTGGATTCAATCCCTGGCCTTGCCCAGTGGGTTAAGGATCTGGTGTTGCCATGAGCTGTGGTGTAGGTCTCAGGTGTAGTTCAGATCACACATTGTTGTGGCTGTGACTTAGGTGGGCCCCTAGCCTGGGAACTTGCATATGGCGCATGTGCAGGCCTAAAAAGCAAAAAAACAAAACAAAATAAACAAACAAAAAACCCCCCAAACTACAATATGAGCTTTGTGTACCAACGGGCTCTCTAATTCCTCTTTTGAATGTTGGCTTTAATTCCCCATCATGCAGGTATTATATCACCTATAGATCTAATCTATCAATTTAATTTATTATGTTGCAAATACTTGTCACATTAAAGCCTTTTGTTGGATAGTTTCAAAGAATAAATATGTTCAAACCACTTAGCTTTAATGTCTACTATTGATGAATCTGCGCATTATATACATACTTATATATATATATATGTTAATTCCTAATTTTAAAACATACCCTTGATTTTCTCCTAATTATTTATTCCTCTTTTTAACCCCTATACACATAACTTCAAGAACAGGAAAGTGATTTTTACTCACCTGCTTTAAAGTGTGAAAAGCTCTTGCTATAAATTCAGTTTTCCAGAATAAATATCTTCTTTTTAGAGTTTTATTTGCATAAGGATAAAAATTGAAAGAAAACTTGATGCAGACAATGTAGCAGAGATGGCTGTGATTCTCCAGGGTTCACTCTTCACTTTCATAGATACAGTATTTCATAGATATAGTGTTTCATTGATATAATAGTCCAAATTTCACTGATACACATGGCTGTCCAGAATAAAGACTACATTTCCCAGTGTGATTTACAGCTAGCTCTGTGTCATGTTTGGGCCCTTGGGTGAGAGGAGATGTGATGTTTGGAATGTCCAGGTTGTGTATTTGTAGGGGAAGAGCATGTCTTTCCTTCCCTACTCCTTTATTACGTTTCTGGACCATGTTCTTGGTGGCAGAGCCATTTTAGATCAGGTGGAAAAAGTTCCTACTTTGGGTATAATAATACCACAATATGGAAGGAGCCTGTTTTCCTAGTCAACATTGTATGGCATGTCAAAATATCATACTTCTAGGGTCTAGACTCTCATATCAGATAGAAATCATCCATACAGTTTGTGGTAATGCTCTTTATTCAATGAAGTTAAACATATGTGCTAAATAACCTTTGAAAATCTTCTTCAATCTCTACTTAAAATGTTTTATTCTTTTTTCCCATAATATAGTTGTAAAGTTCTTTTCCAAATGATAAAGTAGAGTTTAAATAGTGATACTAAGATTATTTTTCTTTACTTTTTACCTCAAATCATTCAAAACAATCTTATCTATTTCATTTTCATGTGATTTTTAGCATCATTAAAGTCTAAAAATTTGAATTTGGATAGAAATGAAATAGATCGTGGATTTATTTGCAAGTTTTAATAGAAAAAAGTTTTTGCTTCACTTCTCCATTGATGAAAACTCTTTAAACTATTTTTATATAAGCCATATTTTATATATATACATATATATATACACATATATATATGTATATATATATATATATATATGATCTTTTAAACATGAATTGTTTGCTTAAAGTTGTTATAGTGGAGAAAATGAGATTATGGACTAGAAAGCTTTAGACCTGAAATAGAATATTAATTTTATCCCTGGGAATATCAATAACAGCAACATTTCTGTTCTGTATTAAATGTAGTAAAAGTAGTAATTAATGAACTCAAACGTTCAAGAGAAAGTATACATTTATTTAAATTTAATGCTGAAATAAAATTCTCAGTTTAAATGATCTCCATTTTACAAAACAAAGGTTTAGCACATTCAAGTGGAGAACTAACTGCAAACCAAACTTTTGAATGTCATACCAGTATTTTATGGTCAAATATGGTACATTAGATTATATTCATTAGAGACAATAGTGAAAACTAAGATATCCAGTAAAAATCAATGGAAACCATATTGTTTTAAGAATAATATACTTTTATTCCTTCAGTCCTAATGGCTATTTCATTCTGGCCCATGCATACTGATACATTCTTTTGAACAACTAGTTCATCCAAATTGTTCTTAAAAGACAGTGGTTCTAGAAGGCCAATGTTACCTAATTCCTTTTTTTCTCTGATATTTTGATAGAACTGTTGATAGATCTGTAAAAAGAGATGGACCTTTTTAACAACATTTGGAAGGTAGTGATAGTGATCATTAATACAGCAAACAGCAGAAGGAATGACCTCTAAAAAATTTTGTGAAGTTGCCTTGAGTCAAAATGGAAGACCATGTAAGGTTCAAAATGATATTATGTTTCTACCTGCCCAGAAGTCTCATTGGGCAGGAAAATATAAAAATGCTGTTGTCTGAAAGCTGTCTTTTAGTCTTAGCAGAATCAGAACAGTCTACTGTTTTTTTCTACATTAATGATACATACTTTCACAAATGGAAAAATTAAACTAACATATCTAGTGACAGAAATAGGTAGAGGGTAGCATTTTATATATGGATATATGGAACTGAAAAGAATTAAGGTAATATCTAGAATAAATGATTGGAATACTCTTTTTTATTGAAGTACCGTTGACTTACAGTGTATATTCTAATCTCAAACTTGAACCAAAATGATTATATACTGAATTATTATTATATATAATGTTTATATATATATATGTATATAATGTTATTTTTTATATCCTTTTCCATTATGGTTTTTTACAGATGTTGGATATAATTCCCTGTGCTACACAGTAGGACCTTGCTGTTTATCTACTGTTTATCTATTTTATTATAGTAGCTTGTATCTGCTAATCTCAAACTCCTAATTCATCCTCTCCCTTTCACTTTGGTATGTTTTCTATGTCTCCTGGTATGTTTCTGTTTTATCTATAGTTTCATTTGTATTATTTTTTAGATTCCACATATATGCAACATCATATAGTATTTGTCTTTGACTTATTTCATTAAGCATAATGTTCTCTAGGCCCATGTGTTGCAAGTGGCATTATTTTATCCTTTTTTATGGACAAATACTATTTGTGTGTGTATCACATCTTCTGCATCCATTTATCTTTAGGTTGCTTCCATGTCTTAGCTGTTGTAAATAGTGTTGCTATGAACATTGGGGCGCATGCATCTTTTACAGTTAGAATCTTTATCTCTTCTGGATATATGCCGAGGAGTGAGACTGCAGGATCATATGACAACTCTATTTTTAGTTTTTTAAGGAACCTCCATACTGTTTCTGTTTCCCATAGTGGCTGCATCAATTACATTCCCAACAGCAATGTAGGAGAGTTCACTTTTCTCCATACCCTCTCCAGAATTTATTTTTTATAGACTTTTTAATGATAGCCTTTCTAACCTGTGTGAGGTGGGTACCTAATTGTAGTTTTGATTCACATTACTCTAATAATTAGCAAATATGAGCATCTTTTCATATGCCTGTTGGCCATCTGTATGTCTTCTTTGGAGAAATGCCTGTTAGGTCTTCTGCCCATTTTTTGATTGGGTTGTTTGTTTTTTTATCAGTTATGTGAACTATTTGTATATTTTAGCAATTAAGCCCTTGTCCGTTGCATTGTTTGCAAGTATTTTCTCTCATCTGGAGGTTATCTTTTCATTTAGTTTATGGTTCCCTTTGCTGTGTAAAAGCTTATAAGTTTGGTTAGGTGCTATTTGTTTATTTTTGCTTTTATTTCTTTTTCCTTGAGAGACTGTCCTAACACTGGTACAATTTATGTCAGAGAATGTTTTGCCTATGTTCTCTTCTAGGATATCATGTCTCACATATAAGTCTTTAAGTCATCTTGAGTTTATTTTTGTGTATGGTGTGAAGGAGTGTTCTAACTCCATTGGTTTACATGCAGCTCTTCAACTTTCCAAACATCGCTTGCTGAAGAGACTGTCTTCTTCACATAGCAAATCCTTGCTTCCTTTGTCAAATATTAATTGGACATAAATATATGGGTTTATTTCTGGGTTCTCTAGTCTGTTCTATGGTCCATATGTCTGTTCTTGTGCTAATACCATGCTGTTTTGATTGCTTTACATTTATAGTTTTGTCTGAAGTCTGGGAGGGCTGCGCCTCCAGCTTTGTTCTTTTTCCTCAGAATTGCTTTGGCAATCCTAGGTCTTTTGTGGTTCCATATAAACTTTATTTATTTTTTTATTTTTATTTTTTCCATATAAATTTTAAAATTTAAAATGATTCAAGGGGATGGTAAGATATCCCATGATCTTGAATTAGAAGAATTAATAGGAGTTCCCGTCATGGTGCAGTGGTTAACGAATCCGACTAAGAACCATGAGGTTGTGAGTTCAATCCCTGGCCTTGCTCAGTGGGTTAAGATCCTGCGTTGCCGTGAGCTGTGGTGTAGGTTGCAGACCCAGCTCGGATCCTGAGTTCCTGTGGCTCTGACATAAGCTGGCGGCTACAGCTCCGATTAGACCCCTAGCTTGGGAACCTCCATATGCTGCGGGAGTGGCCCAAGAAATGGCAAAAAGACCAAAAAAAAAAAAAAAAGACGAAGAATTAATATTGTTAAAATTGCCATACTACCTAAAGCAATCTACAGATTTAATGTGATCCCTATCAAATTACACATGACATTTTCCACAGAACTAGAATAATCCTAAAATTTATATGAAATACTCTTTTTAAATATTTTTCTTTTTGAAAATATTTTATTAAAGTATGGTTGATTTACAAAGTTCCTTCAATATCCACTGTACAGCAAAGCAACCCAGCCATACAAACACACACATATAAACAAATTCTTTTTTTCATACTATCTTCCATCATGTTCTAACCCAAGAGACTGTACATAGTACCCTGTGCTGTACATAGTACCCTGTGCTGTACAGTAGAAATTCTTTTTTTCATACTATCTTCCATCATGTTCTAACCCAAGAGACTGTACGTAGTACCCTGTGCTGTACCATTACCCATCCATTCTAAATGTAATAGTTTGCATCTACCAACCCCAAACCAGCTGTCCATCCCCTTCTCTCCTGCCTCCCCCTGGCAAAAATAAGTCTGCTCTCCATGTCCATGATCTGTTTCTGTTGTAGGTAGGATCATTTTGTCATATTTTAGATTCCGCATATAAGTGATATCATACGGCATTTTTCTTTCTCTTGCTGATTTCACTTCATATGCAAATCTCTAGTTCCTTCCATGTTGCTGAAAAGGGCATTATTTTTATCCTTTTTATGGCTGAGTAGTATTCCATTGTATATATGTACCACATCTTAATCCATTCATCTGTTGATGGACATTTGGTTTTTTTCCATGTCTCGGCTATTGTGCCTAGTGCTGCTTTGAACATAGGGGTGCATGTATCTTTTCAAATGAAAGTTTTGTCCAGAGTAGGATCACCAGATACTATGTTAGTTCTATATTTAGTGTTCTGAGTAACCTCCATACTGTTTCCCATAGTGGTTTTATCAATGTACATTCCTACCAACAGTGTTGGAGGGTTCCCTTTTTTTCCACACGCTCTCCATTCTGACTGGTGTGAGGTGGTACAATTGTAGTTTTGATTTGCATGTCTCTAATAACTAGTAATGTTGAGCATTTTTTCATAGCCATCTATATGTCCTGTTTAGAAAAAATGTTTATTTAGGTCATATGACCATTTTTCTATGGGGATTTTTGTTATTGTTTTGTTGAGTTGTATGAGTTATTTGTATATTTTAGAGATTAACCCTTTGTCAGTTGCATCATTTGCAAAGATTTTCTTCCATTCTGTGGATTTTTTGTTTTGTTTTTTTTTAATGGTTTCTTTTGCTGTGCAAAAGCTTTTGAGTTTAATTAGGTCCCATTGGTGTATTTTTCTCTTTATTATCATTATTCTAGGAAATGGATCAAATAAGATGTTGCTATGATTTAAATCAAAGAGTTTTCTGCCTATGTTTTCCTCTGGGCGTTTTATAGTATCTGGCCTTACATTTAGGTCATTAATACATTTTGAGTTTATTTTTGTGTATGGTGTTAGAGAATGTTATAATTTCATAGTTTTACATGTGGTTTTCCAGTTTTCCCATCATGATTTATTGAAGAGACTATCTTCTCTTGACTGTATGTTCTTTGTCATAGATTAGTAGACTATAGGTGCTTGCGTTTATTTCTGGGTTTCCTATCCTATTCCATTGAGCTATATTTCTGTTTTTGTCCCAGTACAATACTGTTTTTATGGTTGTAGCTTTGTAGTATATTTTAAAGTCAAGGAGCCTGATTGCTTTTGTTCTATTTTTTCTTTTCAATATTTCTTTGGTATTCTGTGTCTTTTCTTTTTCCATAAAAATTTTAAAATATTCTATTCTAGTTCTGTGAAGAATGTCGTTGGTAATTTGAAAGGGATTGCATTGAATCTGTAGATTGCTTTGGGTAATACAGTCATTTTGATAATACTGATTCTTCCAATCCAAGAGCATGGTATATCTTTCCATCTGTTTGTGTCATCTTTGATTTTTGTTATCAGTGTCTTATAGTTTTTGGAGTACAGGACCTTTTCTTCTTTAGATAGGTTGATCCCTAGGGATTTTATTCTTTTTGATGTGATGGTAAACGGGATGGTTTCCCTAATTTCTCTTTCCGATCTTTCACTATTAGTATATAGAAATGCATTTGATTTCTGTGTATTAATTTTGTAACCTGCAACTTTACCAAGTTCATTGATGAGCTCTAACAGTTTTCTTGTAGTGTCTTTAGGATTTTCTAGATATGGTATCATGTCAACCACAAACAGTGACAGTTTTACATCTCTTTACCAATTGGGATTCCTTTTATTTCTTTTTCTTCTCTGATTGCTGTGGCTAGGACTTATGTTGACTAGAAGTGGAAAGAGTGGACATCCTTGTTTTATTCCTGATCTTAATGGAAATGCTTTGGGAATGATGTTAGCTGTAGGTTTGTAATATGTGGCTTTTATTATGTTGAGGTAGTTTCACTCTATGCTCACTTTCTGGAGAGTTTTTATCAGAAATGGGTGTTGGAGTTCCCATTGTGGCTCAGTGGTTAATGGACTCAACTAGAATACATGTGGATGTGGGTTCAATCCCTGGCCTTTCTCAGTGGGTTAAGGATGTGGAATTGCCATGAGCTGTGGTGTAGGTTATAGATGCAGCTCAGATCCTGCTTTGCTGTGGCTGTGGTGTAGGTCGGTGGCTATGGTTCCAATTTGACCCCTGAGAACCTCCATATGCCATGGATGTGGCCCAAAAAAGACAAGAAAAAAAAGAAAGAAAAAGGAATGTGTTGAATTTTGTCAACTTTTTCTGCATCTATTGAGATGATCAGATAGTTTTATTTTTCAGTTTTTTGATGTGGTATATCACACTGATTGATTTGCTGATATTGAAGAATTCTTGCATCCCTGAAATAAACCCTACTTGATCATGATGTATGATCTTTTTAATATATATTTGGATGCAGTTTTCTAATAATTTCTTGAGGGTTTTTGTATCTGTGTTCATCAGTGATATTGGCCTGTAGTTTTTTGTTTTGTTTTGTTTTGTTTTTTCGGTGGTATCTTTGTCTGGTTTCACTATCAAGATGATGGTGGCTACATAGAATATGATTGGGAGTTTTCCTTACTCTGCAATTTTTTGGAGGAGTTTCAGAAGAATAGGTATTAGTTCTTCTCTGAATGTTTGGTAGAATTCACCTGTGAGGCCATCAGGTCCTGGACTTTTGAAAGTTTTAAATTACGTTTTCCATTTCAGTGCTTGTGATTGGTCTATTCATAGTTTCTAGTTCTTTCTGGTTCAGTCTAGGTAGGTTGTACCTATGTAAGAATCTGTCCATTTCTTCTAGGTTGTCCATATTATTGGCATAAATTTGCTCATAGTAGTCTCCTATCCTTTGTATTTCTGTGGTGTCAGTTGTAACTTCTCCTTTTTCATTTCTAGTTTTATTATTTGAAACATCTTCCTTTTTTTCTTGATGAGCCTGGCTAAAGGTTTATCAATTTTGTTGATATTTTCAAATAACCAACTTTTGGTTTCATTGATCTTTATAATTTACTTTGTCTCTATGTCATTAATTTCTGTTATAATCTTCATGATTTCTTTCCTTCTACTAATTTGGGGCTTTGTCTATTCTTCCTTCTCTAGACATTTTGTTTATAAAGTTAGGCTATTTATTTGAATTTTTGCTTCTTTCCCGAGATAAGATTGTATTGCTATAAACTTCCCTCTCAGAACTGCTTTTGCTATGTTCCAAAGGTCGATGATTGTTGTATCTTTATTGTCATTTGTCTCTAAGTATCTTTTGATTTCCTCTTTGATTTCTTCAGTCATCTCCTGGTTGTTTAGTAGCACATTGTTTAGTTTCCATGAGTTTGTATTTTTTGCTGTTTTTTTCTTATAGTTAATTCCTAGTCTCATAGCGTTGTGGTCAGAGAAAACATTGAAAATAATTTCAATTTTTTTAAAATTTACCAAAGCTTGATCTGTGGCACAAGATGTGATGTATTTTGGAGAATGTTCTGTGTGCACTTGAGAAAAAAATATATTCTGTTGCTTTGGGGTGGAAAGTTCTATAGATATCAGTTAAATCTATTTGGTCTATGTCATTTAAGGCCTGTGTTTCCTATTTGTCTGGATAATGTGTTCACTGCTGTAAGTGGGTGTCAAAGTCCCCCACTATTATTGTGTTGCTGTTGATTTCATCTTTTATGGCTATTAGCAGTTGCCTTATATATTGTGGTGCTCCTATGTTGGGTGCATATGTATTTATAATTATTATGTCATCTTCTTGGATTGATACTTTAATCATTATGTAATGTTACTCTTTGTCTCTTGTGACCTTCTTTATTTTAAAATTTGTTTTATCTGATATGAGTATTGCTACTCCCACTTTTCTCTAATTTCTACTTGCATATAATATTTTCTTCCATCCCCTCAGTTTAAAGTCTGTATGCGTCCTTAGATCTGAATTGAGCATCCTGTAAGCAGCATATATATATATATGGATCTTGTTTTTTTATCCATTCAAACAGTCTGTGTCTTTTAGTTGGAGCATTTAATCCATTTACATTTAATGTGATTATGGATAGGTATGTACGTGTTGTCATTTTTTAAATTATTCTGGATTGCTATTTTGCTTTTTTCTTCCATTCCTCTTTTTTTTTCTTTGTCTTCTCTTGTGATTTGCTGACCATCTTTAGTGTTTTGTTTGGCTCGCTTTTTATTTTTTATGTATGTGACCATTATAGTTATTTGATCTGTGGTCCACATTATGTTTTGATGTAATCATCTATATGTCTGCAGAATTGTGTGCTCTCTCTGTAGCTGCAAAATACACACTTCTGGAGATCATTCCCCTGGCTCCTGGCAAGATTGCTCTCTGTAACCACCACAGATCAGAATGTGGGCTAA
This sequence comes from Phacochoerus africanus, assembly GCF_016906955.1. Lineage (NCBI taxonomy): Eukaryota > Metazoa > Chordata > Mammalia > Artiodactyla > Suidae > Phacochoerus > Phacochoerus africanus. Next base: position 185,743,898 of record NC_062544.1, on the reverse strand, counting down.
TGGGCCTCCCAAAGCTCCCTTGGCATGGAAGGGGCACACTGGCACCAGCCTCAACAGGGCCACTGGCCAGAGCTGTAGAGCCATGCTTTTCTTGGTCAGGCAGTTTGTGCCAGCTATATGGAATATATGCCATCAAAGCCATCTCGTGGTTCTTTTGGCATGGAATGGGCACCATTAGCACAAGCCCCTGCAAAACCTCTGACCAGAGCTATGGAGATTGTGCTTTTCCCAGTCAGGCAGTTTGCATTTCCCACAGGGAACTCATGCCAGCAGCCCTCCCAAGGTTCTTTTAGCCCACAGTGGGCAGTGCTTGTGTGGGAGCCACTGATAAGGGTGGAGGAGCTTGTATTACTCCTCTGGGCCATGACTCTATCTGCTCTTAGTTCTCTGTAGTCCTCAGGGTGGACTATAGTTATTGTAGGCAGCCACTGCTGCTGGGTGGTTCCCAGAGCTGAAGCAGAGTGTCCTGCAGCCTGAGAGCACATGCAGGGAACATGGCTCTAATGGTAGATCCCGCCCCTTCCCTCCAGAACCCCCAAACAATGGCATCTAGACTCCCAGCCCAACTGGGTTGCCTCAACTTATGCCCTCAAATGTAGTCTCCCTATACTTTATTACCTCCAGGCCAAACCCATTTTTTTCCCATATAGCCAGCCACAGCTTTCTCTTTGAGTCTGATCTCTAAGGCCAGAGTTTTAGTTCCCAGTACTTGTTAACACTGGCAAAGGATTGGCAGTTGCCATAGCATTAATATGGCTGTAGTACTGACCCTTTGTGAAGGATTTTTTCCTTTTTAACTACTTCCCACCAATTTTCTAGTGTTCCTCCTACATCTTGGTTGATCTCTGTGCTGGTGGGGGAACTTCCCAGGATGCAGAAGATTTTCTTCTTTCCAGATCCTTCCTAGGGGTACAGGTCCTATCTTGCTTCTTTTCTATTCTCTCTTTTTCTTCTTTTTTTTTTTCCTATATGGTTTCATGAAGTTTTTATTGCTCTATTTTTTCAGTTGTGTAGAAAATTTTTTGTGTGAATAGTTCCACATGTAGACACATTCTCAGTGTATTTGTGGGATTAGGTAAGGAGCCTCAAATCCTACTACTCTGCCATCTTTCTTCAGCCTCTCAAAATACTCTTGATATTAGTGTTGTACCTTCATTCTTTGGGGCAGGATAAGTACTGTGACTGATACAGAATTAATGGCACTTGTCCTCATGTGGAGTGCGGTCCCCTGATCACTCCTTACAACTGTAAATATGTCAAAAGTAGACAGAATGAACAAATAGACAACCCTCTACATTATTATTTCACTATCTCTGAGTAGATAGTAATAGCTAAGTGTACTCAAGCTGAATATATCCACTATATCCCCAAGCAGCACACTGAACAGAAAATACAACATGCTTAGTCAAAGTTGGATCAACAAATGCATTTTAAAAGATAATAAGCACAAGAGACCAATGGGAAAAAAATCATTTTATTTAAAAAAATGCTCAAGATACTGAGGAACGTAAAATACCTTAGAAGAAAATTTACTAACAGTACTTAGAGAAGAGATCTAACCATAGATCTCTCAGTATGTATCTACAGAGCTTAACATTTTACAAGAAACTCAATAGGTATGAACTGAAGAAATAATAAGTTTAATTTCTTGCTTTTCTACTTGTTTTGAGGCAGTAAAACACTCATATAATTTACTTTAGCATATGAAACACTTTAGTATCTGGTAGATCAATTCTCTTCAATTATTTCTCTTTTAAAATTTTCCTTAGCTATCCTCAACTATTTATTCTTCTAGATGATGTCAGAATAATTTTGTAAATTTCCATTTTTTATCGGAGTTTTAAATGGAGTAAATTTACATTTGTATGGAATTTTATAGGAAATTAACATCTGTATAACATTATGTCATCTTATTCAGGAACACAGTGTTCTCTCAGTTGTCTAATGTCTTTTCTATGTGCCTGACTGGCTCGCACACCTGTCAAAAGTGTGTAATAGAACACACAGGAAAGTTCACATCCTCAAGATTTGCCTTGCAAAAGCATAGGAGGGAAAATACTTTTAAATCCTTCTTCATGTTATCTGATAATTTTTTTGTTTTCTTTCCCTTTCATTTAATTTCTCTAGAGATATACTTTATTTGGATACTCCTGCTAAAATTATGGATTATATCTTTTTACTATTTAATTTTTAAATATTTGTCAATGACATTTATGAAAACTAGTTATTTTAATATTTCTAATTAAGCCACTTATCTGAAACACTGTCTTACAGAAAATGCCATTAAGTAGTATTGTGTGTCATGAGTATTTATATTGCTTAAAATTGGATTAAAATCCCCTCCATGCCACCTTCTGTGTAACATTTGGCAAATAAGTTAACTTTGGGGATAATAGTAGGAGAAATGGCTAAAGGACCAACTTTGCTACCTCTTAGCAAGCACAGGAAGATCCCTGACAGAAATTTAGCTCTCCGTTTAGATTAAATGATGTGTAACTTCCCTTGTCAATAGTCTATTTAGGTGAAATTCTGACATAAAGAATAGGCTCTTTTAATATTAAATTTCACTGTTCATAAGTCGTGCTTCCATTTATTGATTAACCTAGTTTGATCAAGGAATATCTTATTTTTTTTACCATGATACTAGGTTAGATGTGCTAGTGTGTTTTGATGAGAACTTTTGCATAATCTTTCTTTTTTGCACAATACTTGTCAGATTTTGTTAACAATTTGTTTCTTTAATATTTTTTGAAGTATGTAGAGAAACTTCAAAGTTATGCACCTACATATTTTAAAGCTTAAAGTCTAAGTCAGACATTCCTCAAGTTATGTAAAGTACTTACTTATAATATCATCTGAATTTGGAAACTTTTTTTTAAGAAATGTATTTCAGAGTTCCCATTATGGCTCAGTGGTTAACGAATCTGACTAGGAACCATGAGGTTGCAAGTTTGATCCCTAGCCTGACTCAGTGGGTTAAGGATCCTGCATTGCTTGACTGTGGCTTAGGCCAGAGGCTGCAGCTCCAAATAGACCCCTAGCCTGGGAACATCCATATGCCACAGGCATGGCCCTGGAAAAGACAAAAAAAAAAGGAAAAAAAAGAAATGTATTTCATTGCCTTTCATGGTCATACACTTGTCTAGATTGCTTAAATCAATTTAATGTTAATATCTGAAGTCTAGCATTCATCTGGGTTCCAGCACTGGGCAATTCTTTATCTTAACTTCACATAATTTTCCGTTCCTTTCTCGTATATTAACTGTTTACCTGATGGTTATGGAGCTATTCAGCATTATTGGTGACTCTGATATTTCAGTATTCATGGAAAGGTTGCATAACCCTCTGTTTTAATGTTAGGTAAAAATATAATATTTGTCTTAACCAGTAAAATATGAGTGAAATTGATGGACTTTTAAGAACAAGCCAAGAAGAGCAAACATGTGACTCACTCTATATTCCAATTCTCTCTGTGTCCACCCTGCTGTGTTTTACTGGTGATGATATTTCAGATAGTCTGAAATGTTTCTTTCACTCTGGGCACTTGTATGAAACTGACATGGAATAGAACCTCCTGCTGACATAAATAGATATGCAGTGTGAGCAAGAAATAAATTCTAACTGATAGGCTTCTGTGACCCTGAGAGGAATTTGAAAGAATAACAACACAACACCAACAACAACAAAAAAGCAGCACTCTTTTCAGAATCCTAGTCCTTGATTTCCAAAATGTCATTGAAAATACATATCTACAGGAGTTCCCATCATGGCTCAGCAGGTTAAGAACCCAACTAGTATCCATGAGGATGCAAGTTTGATTCCTGGACTCACTCAGTGGGTTAAGGATCCAGCATTGCCACAGCTGTGGCATAGGTCGCAGATGCGGATAGGATCTGGTATTGCCTGGCTGTTGTGTAGGCCAGTGTCTGCAGCTCCTATTTTACCCCAGCCTGGGAACGTATATATGCCACAGGTGCAGCCCTTTAAAAAGACAAAAAAGAAAAAGAAAAAATACACATCTACAGTTTTTGAATATTCATTTGTGTCTAATATAAATCTAGGAAAAATCAGATGTCAGGAGATGTACATTCTTTTTTTTTTTTTTTAAGATTAAATGATTATTTCCTAAAGAACCCAAAGAAGAAACTGAAAGCTCTTTGGAAATTATAAGAAAGTTCAATCAAAATTTACAAAAATAATCCATGCATTCAGCAAATATTTATCGTACATGTATTATATGCCAGTCACTCTTTTGACTACAGTAGTGAACAAAACATAGACCCCGACCTGAATTTACATTCTAGGATAGGGTAGGGAAACAGATAATAAACAAATGAATATACAATGTAATTCACTAGTGATAACTGCTGTGAAGAGAAATATAGTAAATTAAGGGAATTAAGATTGATAGGGATTACTATTTTTGATGGGGAGGGGGCCTAAAAGAGCTTTCTGGAGAGATGGAAATTTACGTAGACTTATGAAATACATCTCTTATGACTTAAGTGAGTAAGCCTTTCAGTGTAACTGGGGGAAGAATATTACAGTCAGAGAGAAGAGCAAGGGTCAAGTCTTTAAGTGGGAGCAAAAGTTCTTTTCCTTAAACCAAACAGCCAAAAAATTCACTCTGCTTTTGTGTCGAGGAGAGGAGTGAAGGGGGATACAGAGAGAAGCCTGGAAGGTCATTCAACAGAAGCTCCTCCCCTTAGAAATATGAGAATTGGGGGGAAAGTCTCTGCCTTGCAGTGAGAATTTTGAATTTTATTTCAGTCTGACAGAAACAGTTGGAGGAAAATGAAAATTGCATTTATATCTTACAGGTATCACTGCGGTTGCTTTGAGAGAAGATTGTTGGGGACAAGAGTGATGACAGAGAGAGCAGACAGAAGAAGGCTAGGCATGCACAGAGGTAGTTCAGATGAGAGATTAAGGGGTCTTGGACTAGAGTGAGAGTAATGAGGAAGGAAGTGGTTAGATTTGGAATGTATTTCAAAGAACGATCCGGTGAGATTTGTTGAGATCCTGGGAACAGGGAATGGAAGAAAGAAGTCAAAGATGACCCCAGAGTTTTTGGCCTAAGCCTCTGGTTGAATGGAGATGGGAAAGCGTGGCTAAGGAACAGACTGGGAGAAGGAAGTGGAGGCAGATATTTGGTTTTGAATATAAATTTGAAATTCCCGTAATAGAGATGTACATTCTTAAATCAATTTTCTTTTTTTTTTCTTTCTTTTTTTGTCTCTTTAGGGCTGCGTGGGTGGAAAGTGGAAGGTCCCAGGCCAGGGGTTAAATCATAGCTATAGCCACCGGCCTACACCACTGCCACAGCAGCATAGGATCCAAGCCACATCTGTGACCTACACCACAGCTCAGGGCAAGGCCATATCCTTAACCCACTGAGAAAGACCAGAGTTTGAACCCACATCCTCATGGATATTAGTTGTGTTTGTTACCACCAAGCCACCACAGAAACTTCTTTTATTAGTTTTCTAATAGGAATTATGTCACTATAACTATAGAATTATATCAAAAGAGATATTTGCTATATGTATATTCAATGTAGACATATAAATAATTACTTCCGAGAGGTATTCAAAGTGAATTTGAATATCTAATATTTAATCAGGTTTCACAAAAGAGGTAAGGAATGATTATTACAAAATATGGATTTGTGATGTAGAGTTGTATCAAGGGTTTTTACAAAAGGAAATATAATAATTGGTTCACCATATTTTATAGATAAATAGATGTCACATTGATGTAATGCTAAATATTAATTATGTAAAATATAATTGATGAAGCTATGAAAGAACTAGATATTATAGTTTAATATTTAACTATGTAGAAATGTCTTGCTGAGCATAAATGCTAAGTAAAAATATGTGTAAATTTGATAGATTTGTATAGTTATAAATTAACAAGTTCTACAGTCCTAAAATAACACAAACAAAAAAAGGCAAACAGCCAACTTAGAAAATATATTTATAATGTATTATAGAGGATTAAAATCTAGAATGTATCTAGTGCATAACTTGTTCTTACAGATTAATAATACAGTCATTGAGTTTAAAAAATGTACAAAGGACATGAATGGAAAATCTGCAAAGTATCATACAAATATATCTATGACACATGTTTAACTTTGCTAAGAATCAAGACAATTTTAAAGTGAATCATTTTGCCTATTGACAGAGAGAGAAATATGTCATTTATTTTGTGGAAAAAATGTGCTAGTACAGATGCGGCTATCATTCGTTGGTGCATATGTATACAACTGTTTGGAGAGCAGTATTGCAGTACATAACAAAGTTCTTAATCACATCCATATTAGTCACTCTAATTCCCCTTCTTAGGTCTCTACTCTTAAGTAGAGTTTGAGTTTGTTCTCATAACTATCATTGTAATTTCCTTTCAAATTAGCATTTATGAAAGCAGTTTTAAATGATTTGCTTATAAAAACAGGATGATCAAAATAAGTTTTGAAATATTCAAACTGCAAATGTTCTACAACAGAGAAGCACCATATACTGGAATGTAGCAAAATATGGGCAAATTTCCATCACGTAGAGCTTTGTGGAAACACAAAGAAACAATCTAAGTTTATAATATATTTTGCTTAAATTTTTTAAACAGTCAAATGTAATCTTTATGACATATTATTATATAAAGTCATGCATTTATCTCAATGCCATTTTAGAATATCCCTGAAGATTCTACTCTGTTCCTTTTCACATGCTTTTATAACAGTGTGACTTTTGCCTATGAAATCAAAGCAAGCATTGCCTTAGTAGAAGGATATTCCAAAGTCTTATATCACAGATCCAAATCCTTTGTGTTTTATATACCATTTAAACTCTTGTTTTAATTTAGTTTTTATTTTATTTTGGAGTGTAGTTGATTTTCAAAGTCATGCTAATTTCAGGTGTACAACAAATCGATTCAGTTAAACATATACATATACCCATACTTTTTCTGATTCTTTTCCCATTTGGGTTATTACAAAATGTTGAGTGGCATCCCCTGTGCTATATAGTAGGTCCTTGCTGATTATCTAGTTGATATATAGTAGTGTGTTAATGTTCATCATAAACTCCTAATTTATCCCTCACCCACCTACCTTTCCCCTTCAGTAGCGATTTTGGATTTTGTTTTTGAAGTCTGCATCTTTTTCTGTTTTGTAAGTAAGTTCACTTAATATATACCAAATAAACTCTTAAGACTCATGAAGGATGTGATGATTTTGAGAAATTTCTCCAAAATTTTTATAGTGAATAGTGAAAGTAGTTCACAGTGAATACCCACTTATACCTCTCCTAGATTTTACCACTAATATTGTACTACATCTCTTTTATCACAAATCTATCCATTTATATTTGATTTTATTCATCATAATTTGGGATGCCTTTCTAAATAATTTGCAGAATATACACTGTATTCTACATACTTCAGCTTGTGTATCATTTTGAAAGGAAACTTTTGAGTTTAAAGTTAACGCTGTGGAAGATGCAAAGCCTGCTAAGCCATAACAACAGATCCGTTAAGAGAACAGTTGGAGACTTCATGCTCTAGATTATATGTTACCTAGGCAGATAAAGCAGATCCTGAAAGAAAAGCTGAAATAAAAGAAGCAGTGGTTTGCTGTTGGTCCTTATAAAGATTCCAGGCCCCAGTGGAGGAGAAACATATACAGTAGCAACCTTAGATAAATAAAAGGATTTGAGGTTAAGCAGACTGCTTTATTTTTTTCTGTCGAAATTTGGGAAAAATACAAACATCTCAAGGAAATTCATTGTACCAAGATGATCACCTGAGCCTCTCCTTCGCAGAAAAAAATATGAGAGCGTCCAGATATTTCCAGAAGGGTGAAGAAAGACTAAAAGGAACACCAACATAAGTAACAAGATAAGGAAAAGGAAGAGCCCATGGATCAGTGACCAAGGATGGCTTTGAGTCAGACACTCCTTCCCCACTGATACATGGAATTCACATTGCTCTTACCCATATGCCATCATTGGGAAGATAAGATGGTGCATGGAGATTAGGAACTGAATTAGATTAAACTCAAAATGACTTAAAAAATGCTTACTGTATCAGGTCTATATGGACTGACTCACTTGTATGTTTTGCCATTAGGGAACATGAGTGTTGAAAATGCAGACTATGCAGTAGACAAAGTTTATATGGCTTTCATGACTTTTTTTTTTTTTGCCAAAAATATTCTGAATGGATAAATTCTTAGATACATTGTAAAAAAAAAGTTCTATAAAAGTGGGAAAAGAAGACATATTAAACTTGGAAATATGTTTTTGTTTTTATTGATTTTTGGAAAATAACCTTTTGGAGTCTAACATACAGAAAACTATATTTGGATATTTAGTTATGCAAAATGAAAGCCAATCTTGAATGGAGAGGGACTGGGGTTAAAATTCTCTGTTAATAGCCATATGTAGTAGAATGTTTTAAGCTGTCTTCCTTTAAAGTTACTTTTTTTTTTAATCCCCCAGTCCTTTAGGAACCTTGTTTTGCCAAATGAAATAGTCTTGTCTTAGCTATGTAGTAAAGTATTACCTGATGTCCTTTTGTTGATGGTTGACATAAATATCACAGGGGAGTAACAGCTACCTAAGTGGACTAAATTAATGATTTAAAGAGTAAAAGAATAAACTAGGATTCATTGGTGGAATACCTAAATGTAACCATTCCTTGAGGTTTCTCAAGTTTAATGGAAAAAATTAGCCTGTAGTCAAGCAGGGTAGAGACTTACATAATATAAATGTTTGTATCCAATGAAAAAAATGTGATACTATTTCCGGTTTCAAGGTCATACAGCCTGTCTTCAAAGGATATTCTCCACAATAGTATTTTTAGATAATTAAATTCTGAGGACACTGGTGATGTTCATTTTCTTGTCTTTGTTTCTTTGTTTTCAGCTAATCCTCAAATAGTGTTAATTCTCCATCCTCCAAAATTGATAAAAGAGCATCTTTAAAAAAGAGCACTCTATGGCAGCCTAATAACTGTACCTTTTTACTTATTTTGACCCATTTTTCAGATAAGGAAAAATACTGTTATCAGTCACAATTTTCACTGGCATACAACAGCAACAAATAACCTCAAACTTTGTGTCTTATACCAACAAATGTCTATTTTTTAGTCAAGTATGTGTCTAATCATATCAGCCTCATCTTGCTCTACTGCATCTTTATTCCAGTGCCCAGCGTCTCTTTGGATACATTCAAAGTCATTGTGAGTGGGAGAAAAAAGACATGGAGAATCACATGACTTTAAAGCTTCTGTCAAGTGACATATGGCACTTCCATTCATATTGCATTGGCCAAGCTAAATCAACCCTGAAATTTCCAGGGCAAAGACTAAGAATCCCAGTTCAGAGAGGAGCACAACAGGAAGAATAATTAAATGTTTATCAAACCCTATGTAAAACTTATCACAAGCATAAGTTTAATTTAACAAATAACTATAACTTTAATTCAATTAGTATATACGAATCTTTTTTTCTTTCCCTAATTGTGTGTAAGAACTTGTCAAATTTGTTTTTGTGTCAGTTACCTTAACATCATACTAAGGTATGTATATGCTCATTTTGTTTATTCAACGGCCCTTCCATTTTTTGACTGGTAAGAGTGTCTGAAATGTCTTTTAGGAACTACCTCTTTCCCATTTTGGCTACATGTATTTTAGATGGTGCTAAATTTTTAACTCCAAGTTTGTAGCATGTGACCCTGTCCAGGGTCAAAGAGCACAAAAATTCCTTAGCCACATTGTGACACATACTTGTCTAAACAATGCAGTTTGATGACGCTATCCACAGTGAGCTATATCAGTTAAAATATAATCCTTACAATGTTACAGTCACAATCAGTGTAAAAGCTTGTCAGATGAAACAAAGCAAAACGAAACCTGTCTCCTTTTCATAGGACCTGGGAGGATTTAGACCTAACTGTTGGCAACCTTTTTTCACCATGTTCACATAAGTGAACTAGGTCATCAGGGTGAGACCTGGTGACATGTGGAGGTTTGAAGAATGAGCTGTGTCTGAAAATGGGAAGAATTAAAGGGGGAGAAACAGAAGCAAATGGAAAGGACACACTGTGGAATATGGAAGCTGTGAAATTACAAAACCTATGAAATAAATGCCATTTTCTTTCAGTACGACTACTGAAAAGTGAGTCTCTGGCTGTGAGTTTTCTGGCTACCTGAAAACAGAAGTGCCAGCTGATTCAAAGACTATTCCAAATAGCACACGTGATTGAGGTTTTACTATTTCTACAAGCTGCTAATTTGCCCTAATTGCCAGGCCCAGGTCTTCTCATCTGGGCAAAGGTACAGCAGAGCTGGCTCCCATTAATGGAAACAATATGGTTTATTCATGTTGATCCTGGAGGTAAGACAAAATAGGCTTCCACAGCTTTAAGAAGGGTCAACACCAATTTAATAGGATTCTAGAGTCATAAGTAGAGTGAACTGAAGAAAATTACTATTTGAAGAGATAATAACACATGCTTTCCTGGGCTACAGACATGAATCCTCAGATTTGGGAATCACAGTGAATTCAAACAAAAATAAATACATTTTCAATGGAAATTTCTATCAATAAGTACCTATATTTTAATCACCAAGATATCACATTCTCTTTCCGTAGACTGTTATAATAAAGGATGATGACCTCATGTCTAAACTTCAGTTTTTTAGGCTATTTTTGCTCAGGGGCTTCTAGTGTGTTTCCAAAACAATCACATGACAGAGCTCCCTGGATAATTACCTCTGAGATTTTCTGAAAATCTTTAATCTTTTGATATGGCTATAATTTCAATGAAATCCTCTCATTAATGCACAAGGCAGGATTTGGGTATCTGACTTCTATTCAATAATCTTTAAACCTCATCAAAAGGATGGTCTTTTTTGTTGTGATTGTCAAAGAATTTAACAATCAAATGTATATTTTCAATCTTTAAACCCCTATGCTCTGAATCTACCAGAGACAACTTCACATCCTTTATAAAATCTAAATCTAGATAAATAAGAAATTAAACCAGTTTCACCACCTAAAGAACAATGGAGATTTTACTAAATGTTTTAAACTAATGCAGTGTCCATAAATTATTTCCTATTAATCTGTGCATACATTAAAAATCTGATTTAAAATATATTAAAAGGATTGTGTTATTATGTTATCAGTGTGTCTAAAAACTAGGCGAAGCAAAATCAAATTCATGTACAAAGTAATTTCACTTCTAATGTTACTCTGTATAACAGGAAAAATTAGAAGAATATCAACTTGTTATTGTAAATAAATCACTGCCTATTTCATATGCATATTATATTATTGAATATAAGTTGTCATCAAGTAGTTCAGTTTATGATTTTTTTCAATAGCTTGAGGTTAATGAAGAGGTGGGAAGAGGAAGAGGAAATGAAAATGAAATGGCAGTCCAAAGATATCCTAGATTAAAGATTGTTAAATTTAATATTTAATAAAATGTTTAGGGATAGTCTAAAATACTGAATTCTAAAAGTAAGACAGATTTTGATCTTGACCACCAGATTTTGATACTGAGTTATTAACTGGTGATGACATATTAGTGATTCAAGACTACCTGTAGATTTATTTCACCCTTCTAAATGAATGAAATAGATGTTGGGGCTCAAGAATTCACCAGAAGTTCAAGTTTATCTAACTCATTCATCAGATTGTGATAACAAAGCTGATACAATATTCATATTTTGGTAGGAACCATAGGCTAAGAGTGGCTTGTAACATTCCAGAGTTTCAGCTATTTACTGTGCTGCTAAATCATGTGTTTAAAATTGGCATCAGTTCTTTGATGGAGGGATGAAATGCCATAGATTTTTGCACTCCTTTATATTTTAAATTACCACTTTGCAGAGTTCCCATCGTGGCGCAGTGAAAACGAATCCAACTAGGAACCATGAGGTTGCAGGTTTGATCTCTGGCCTTGCTCAGTGGGTGAAGGATCCCACGTTGCTATGAGCCATGGTGTAGGTCGCAGACGCGGCTTGGATCTGGCATTGCTGTGCCTGTGCATAGGCCGACAGCTGTAGCTCCGATTCTACCCCTAGCCTGGGAGACTCCATATGCTGTGGGTGTGGCCCTAAAAGGACAAAAAGACAAAAAAATAAAATAAAATAAAAAATAAATTACCACTTTGCTACAATTAGTGATGAGAAAAGTTTGTTCTGAATAGTATAATATGTAAGCTTTAAAAAAATGTCATTTCCAAAGTAGATATTACTTTTTATTTTTCAAATTATAACTATCTAAATGTAAACAGTGCTCTACCATAAGGTATCTCTGATTCTTTAATCACCTATCTTTGTTGTGAACCTATGAGAGGAAGGTATAGAAGGATAAGGTATATCTGCAATATTTTACTTTGAACCTTTGTTAATTAAAGTCTCTGATAATATTGCTTAAAACTACCATCAACTAAATAAGTCTTGGGAGCCCTAATTTATACCAATAACATATGTAGAAATGATTTCATTAGTTTTGTAGTAACACATGTTTTATCCTCCTATTTATTAACCATTAATCACTCCAGAATCATATAGCATGATTTCGTGAAAAATATAAATGTTGAGAAAAATATCACAAATTAATCAGCGTACCCATGAAAGATAAGATAGTTAATGCATAATTTTTCTATTTCATTTTTTACAAATTTCTATATTAACCTATCACTGGATTAGTACATATCATACCTGAATTTATAGCTTATTCAGAGTGATCATATGGTAGTTTATGGTTTTGAATTTTTAAATGTTGGTAAGAGGGGTGCATGTAACTTTACATTGGAGTGCTTTATTAATTACTTCGTTCTATTTATTTAATGCTTTATCATGTTCAAGAAGTCATCGTATATTTCTCCCTTGATCTAAGCATTCTCATTGGAACAATGAGAGCTGCACTCAAGTACCAGCTCAGGTAATTTGAGGAACAGTAAAGTGTACAGCCAGAAGAATCAAAAAATATGAAGCAAAACAGAAAATAGGTTCTGAATTTCACATCCTAAAGGATAGATACCCAATGGCCTTCTAGAATCAGACAAGAAAGTATCAACTAAACTGTCATGCAGTTGTACAAATTCCGATAAAATTATTATATTCTCTCTATATAAACATTTATCCCAAAATTTGAAGGAAAACTTAGGGCTCTGAACTCATTATTTTAAGGTAAACTGCAAATACATCTTTAATATTCCTTGAACATCAACAAAATCAGCAAATGATCACAACTGGCACTTGTAATAAGCACTAGTTATGGTTGATGTATGAGATAATTACAATGCTTTGCTGGAAAATCTAATAAATACAAGAATTATTATTTTCATAAATCTATTTTTATGGAAATTAGAGGCCTGAATATTTCATTTATTGCAGCAAGAGAACTATACAAGTTTTTCTGACAGACTCAATCAAAAACTGTGTCAACTCATAAAAGGTAATTGTTTCTGAAGACTGAGAAATATGCTTTATTTTATAAAACTGAGTGGCTTAATATTAAAATGTAGCAAGCATTACAATTTTCACAACAAAATGAATTTAATAAGATTCAGTTACCTCTTTTGACATAGAACTAAATAAAATAAATAAATATAACAATACTTTAAAATATATTTTTAAATTTTCAAAATATGTTTTACTTACAGTATAATTTTTCTTGAAATATTGTATTCAGGTCACATGCTTTATTGTTTTTTATATCCCTTTCTAAATGCTGTATACAATTTTTTAAATTTCTTTTACTGTTTTTTAGTATGTGGATTATTCAGTGCTATATGAAAAATTATTCCAGATAAACTATTTTAGAGGGCTTGAGTTCCACATAAACTCAATTATTTGGTCTCTACCAAGTTGAAAGTGTGTAGCTGCTTTATGATTAATTCAATTGAGCAGAATTATTTCTCAAAATTGTGATATAAGCTCAACTAAGTTCACATTTTCAAGTTGAATAACAAAGAATATATTCAAATAGTATAGACACATGAAAATTTATTTACCTAACCAATTGAGTTTGAACTTCTTAGCTACATTCAATCTTTCCTGAATATTTTTATCATGTTTCTTTATTGTTGAGTTCTAAGTTCTTCGTATATTTTAAATAATAGTTTTTTTTCCATATTTTTTAATTGATGTATAATTTCTGACATAAAACACTGAGTAAGTTTAGAGTGTGCAATATGTTGATTTGATACATTATATATTATGGTGTGATTACCTATGTAACACACTATCACATCACATAATTATCATATTTTGGTGTAGTGAAAACAAGATCTAGTCTCTAAGAAACTCTGAAGTTTTTTTAATTCAGTATTGTTGACTGTAATCACTGTGCTCTGCATTACATATCTGAAACTTATTTATGTACTAGTTATAAGTTTGTACTCTATAACATCTTCCCAATTCCCTCACATTCTAGCCCCCTCGTAACTGCTATTCTATTCTCTGCTTGAGTTCAACCTTTTTTTTTTGTATAATTTTTTTATTTTCCCACTGTACAGCAAGGGGGTCAGGTTATCCTTACATGTATACATTACAATTACATTTTTTCCCCCACACTTTCTTCTGTTGCAACATGAGTATCTAGACAAAGTTCTCAATGCTATTCAGCAGGATCTCCTTGTAAATCTATTCGAAGTTGTGTCTGATAAGCCCAAGCTCCCGATCCCTCCCACTCCCTCCCCCTCCCCCTCCCATCAGGCAGCCACAAGTCTCTTCTCCAAGCCCATGATTTTCTTTTCTGAGATGTTCATTTGTGCTGGATATTAGATTCCAGTTATAAGTGATATCATATGGTATTTGCCCTTGTCTTTCTGGCTCATTTCACTCAGTATGATTCTCTAGTTCCATCCATGTTGCTGCAAATGGCATCATGTCATTCTTTTTATGGCTGAGTAGTATTCCATTGTGTATATATACCACTTCTTCCGAATCCAATCCTCTGTCGATGGACATTTGGGTTGTTTCCATGTCCTGGCTATTGTGAATAGTGCTGCAATGAACATGCGGGTGCATGTGTCTCTTTTAAGGAGAGTTTTGTCCGGATAGATGCCCAAGAGTGGGATTGTGGGGTCATATGGAAGTTCTATGTATAGATTTCTAAGGTATCTCCAAACTGTTCTCCATAGTGGCTGTACCAGTTTACATTCCCACCACCAGTGCAGGAGGGTTCCCTTTTCTCCACAGAGTTCAACCTTTTAAGATTCCATATATAGGTGATGTCATACAGTATGTCTTTCTCTATGTGGCTTATCTCAATGAGCATGAACTATTGGAAATAATCAACAAATTTAGTAAAGTTTCAGGATATTAAATGAAAATACAGATATCAGTTGTGTTTCTATACACTAACAATAAAAAAATCTAAGAAAGTAATAAAACTATCCAATTCTCAAAAAAGAAATCACTTAGAAATAAATTTTAATCAAGAAAGTGAAAGTCCTATGCAATTAAAACTAAAACTTTCATTTAAAAAAAACTTGAAGAAAACACAAACAAATGGATAGTTATATACTGTTCTTAATTTGGAAGAATGAATTTTGCTAATATGTCCATGCTATCCAAAGCCATCTACAGATTTATTCCAATTCCTATCAAAATAACAATGGCATTTTCCACAGATATATCTTTTTAAAATTTTCCTATTAAAGTATAGTTGATTTACAATATTACACTAATTTCTGCTGTCTGTGACTCAGACATACATATACATACATATATATGTTTATTCATTCTAAGTGTAATGTTTATTCATTCTAAGTGTCATTCATTCATTCTAAGTGTAATGTTTTGCATTCATTCTAAGTGTAATGTTTTGCATATACTAACTCCAAACTCTCAGTCCATCCCACTACCCCCCCAACCCTGGCAACCACAAGTCTGTTCTCTATGTCTGTGAGTCTATTTCTGTTTTGTAGATAGGTTCATTTGTGTATTTTATTTTATTTTATTTTATTTGGCTGCACACACAGCACATGGAAGTTCCGAGGCCAGGGATTGAACTGAAACTAATGCAGTGACAATGACGGATCCTTAACCCACTGTACCACAAGGGAAATCCTGTGCTGTATTTTATTTTTTTATTTTTTTGCTTTTAGGGCCACACCCGCAGCATATGGAAGTTCCCAGGCTAGGGGTCTAATCGCAGCTGTAGCTGCAGACCTATGCCACAACCACAGCAAGGCGGGGTCGGAGCCGTGTCTGCGACCTACACCACAGCTCACAGCACGAACAGGGTCTTTAACCCACTGAGCAAGGCCCCAGAGGCCAGGGATTAAACCTGATACCTCATGGTTCCTAGTCGGACTTGTTTCCACTATACCACAATGGGAACCCCCATGTGCTATATTTTAGATTCCACATATAAGTGATATCATATGATATTTATATCTCTCATCCTGACTTCACTTAGTGTGATAAACTCTGGTTGTATTCATGTTGTTACAAATGGCAATATTTCATTCTTTTTGTGGCTGAGTAGTATTCCGTGGTATACATGTACCACATCTTCTTAATTCATTCATCTGTTGATGCACATTTAGTTTGTTTCCACATCTTCGCCATTGTGAATACTGCTGCTATGAATATAGGGATGCATGATAATATCTTTTTGAATTATAGCTTTGTCAAGATACAAGCTTTTGCACAGCAAAGGAAAACTTTGAAAAAAGAGATGACCTACAGAATGGGAGAAAATAGTTGCAAATGATGCAACCCACAAGGGCTTAAAATCCAAAATATACAAACAACCCATACAACTCAACAGCAAAAAAACAACAACCCAATCGAAAAACGGGCAGAAGACCTAAATAGACATTTCTCCAAAGACATATGGATGTCCAGTAGGCACATGAAAAATGCTCAACGTCACTAATTATTAGAGAAATTCACATTAAAACTATAGTAAGGTACTACCTCACACCAATCTGAATGACCATAATTAATAAATCTATAAATAACAATTGCTGGAGAGGGTATGGATAAAAGGGGACCCTCATACACTGTTGATGGGAAGGCAGATTTGTACAACCACCATGGAGGATAGTACAGAGTTGCCTTAGATGTATCTTTTACATTTTCTTCTACTCTGCAGTTTGTCTTCTAATTCTCTAGACATTGTCTGTCGCAGATCATTTTTGTCATTTTTGATTTTAATGAAGTCTACCTAAAAATTATTTCTTTAATGGATTGTTTCTTTGCTGTTATATCTAAAGTATTATCACATTCAAAGTCATCTAGATTTCCTCTTCTTTTATAGGACTACTTTAGTTTACATTTTACATTTAAGAGTGTGATACACTTCAAGTTAATTTTTGTGATGATGTAGATCTGGGTCTCAACTCTTTTTTTTTTTTGCAAGTAAATATCTAGTTGTTGAAATCTTTTTGTATTAATTTCCTAAGACCCTTTTGTGTACTAGAATTTCCTTTTTCCTAGAAACTTATTTAGTGGATGCAATATCAGAACAAACAAAAAGTCTTAGGTGATAATCAGAGATTATATTTGTTTTCTTGTTCCCTCATGATTTTTGAATAATTATATTTGTTTTCTTGTTCCCTCATGATTTTTGAATAATTTGTATTTTTAAGGAGTACTTTCTTTTATGTTTTTTTCCCCTTCAGATTGTAAGCTTCCCTCAGAGGTCTTGTGATTCTTGATTGCCTTATCATAATTTACAATAAAAGAGTACAGTTAATTGTAACACAATGTTTTTATTTTATAAATTGAGAATGTAAATATTTGTCTTAGAATCCATAAGTAGGTATATTGGGAGATCTGTGTGCTGGGTAATTAATGCCCACATTATCTGCATAATTTCTTCTCAGGTAGTTTATTCTACTTCTTGTAGATATGATCCTCAATGAATGGGCATTCATCTTACGATATTGTTATGTGTGTGTGGTTGTGTGAGGAGTGGCAGTTGGGATGTTCCATTTATAGATCCTTAATTGCAGTTTCAGACTTAACATCTTATTTCTGCCATCTGTCAGTTGCTAGGCTCCTGCAGAGTCTGCAGAGCAAATGAGCTCCTGTTTTTCACATAGATTTTGCCTTCCTTACCTCTGTCTCAAATTTTACTATCATAGTGTTTTATATGCCTTTCATCTTACAAAATCCTTCTGAAATATTTCACTCATAATAGAACTTTTCAGTTCTTTTTATTTTTGGTACTTTTACCTTTTTATTAAATTTCCATAATCTTAATGGTGTGTTTGTAAGAGAATGTGGATGAGCACGTTATGTCCATCACCCTAAACAAGAAACACCATATGGTCTTTATATCTTAATTATCTTAAAATACTGCTATTATCTGCTTTTTTTTTCTCCTTTTTTTCATTTGTTTTATTAGCTGCCTAATCTCATTTCAGTAACACTTTGAAGTCAGAAAATCTCTAATAGAATTCCTTTGCTCCAAATAGGCTATTTGTATTCATTCACATTGTATTATGGAAGCTACTCAATTTTTAATTCTCTGCTTTCCTTAATCTCTTTCTCATAAATACCACTCAGTCTCTTTTATTCTCTCTCTTTAGTCTTGAATCTCCAATTACTCCATTTCAAACATGCTGATCTATGGACTGAATTGGTCATGACACTGTTATTCTCTCTTACAAAGGTAAGAACCAGTTAAATAGAAATGAAAATGATGTAAATCACTAAATTACCAGGCCATCTTTATACGTGCATATAGATATTATGATGATAAAAACTGAATAGTTGTATACTCAGTGGGGGAATGTCAGGGCTAATAGCAGTTGTAATAAGGCTTCTGTTTTGTTTAGATATTAATGTGCAGTGTTTTCATATTTACTCAAATTCAAATGCTTAACACGCTAGTGCTTCAGTGTTTAAAAAAAGACCTATATTTCTCTGGAATTTTAATTAGTTGTTAACAACTTTAAGTAGCCTTCAAAACTCATTCTCTTCTCTATTGCTTACCAAATAAGACAAAAGAGGATCACATGACGGATGTTTCATATTCCGGTAAATGCCTTTTAAGTATTATGTGTCATTACAATCTCATAAAATATAAACATGTAAAAACACTCTGTTATGAGTAAATACTTTTGGTCATTCTAATTCAGATTTTTTTTAGTGAATATCTCAGTTAAATTCACAAAGCTTAATCTTCACTTTCTCATAAAGTAGTTTCTACATAATTTTTACAGTGCTGTTCTCCTAGTTACTCATGTAGCTTACTCCTGTCTTCAGAATCTTCACTCAACATCTCAAAGAAGGCTTCCTAGTTGTCTCTATCAAAGATTGTTCTCATTACTTTTTATCTGACTTTTTTTCAATAGTAATTATTGCTGATTGATATTATAGTGTACATATTTTTTTTCTCTTTCCCACGCTAGAATGAGAGTTCTCTGTGGGCAGGAACTTTACCCCTTTAGTTTAATACTCATTCCCCAATCACAAATGCTTAACAAAACTTCTACATGAGCTATAATCAAGAAATTTTTATTAAACAGATAAGGAAATGAAAATAAATGGCTCAACTCTTAGTTTAGTTTTATAATAATGTTTAAGGTAAAAATAGTAAATAGATAAATAGTATATTGGGTAGCTGACTTAAGAATATGTTATGGTAGAGTGGAGAGGTGGGGGACGGAATCAATTCGACTTTTTTTAAGTATAGTTGATTTACAATGCTGTGTTTCTAGTGTACAGCAAACTGATTCATATATATATGTATATCTCCAAATATATGTTTATATATATATATCTCCAAATATATGTTCCTTTTCATATTCTTTTTCATTATAGTTTATTACAAGATATTGACTATAGTTCCCTGTGCTATACAGTAGGACCTTGTTCTTTATCTATTTTATATATAGTAGTTTGTATCTGCTAATCCCAATTTCCCAATTTATCCCTCCCCTCTCCTCTTTTGCCCTTTGGTAACCATGTTTATTTCCTATATCTATCTGTGAGTCTGTTTCTGTTTCATAAATAAGCTCATTTGTGTCTTTTTTGCTTGTTTTTTTTTTGTTTTTTTTTTTTTGTTTTGTTTTTTTTTGCTTTTCAGGGCCGCACTCGTGGCACATGGAGGTTCCCAGGCTAGGGGCCAAATCAGAGCCACAGCAGCAGGCTTGCACTCAGCCACAGAAATGCCAGATCTGAGCTGTGTCAGTGACCTACACCACAGCTGATGGCAACACCAGATTCCCAACCCACTGAGCCAGGCCAGGGATCGAACCTGCATCCTCATGGATGCTAGTCAGAATTGTCTCTGCTGAACCAAGACAGGAACTCTTCATTTGTATCATATTTGAGCTTCCACATATAAGTGATATCATGATGATACTGATTTTTCTTTGTCTGACTTACTTCACCTGGTATGATAATATCTAGGTCCACCCATACTTTTAACTTTGTGTTTACTTGTATGGAAAGAAATAACAGCACATGAGACAACCTGCCATATTTAGTTTAGATAATAGTTATAGATTAATAGGTAAACTAAACCAAATTACTGATTTTTTAATATGGTTCATTTCAGAACATCAACGCTGTTAACACTGTATATAGACATCTTTTTAAAGTCTGCATTTCAGCAAGTCTTTCCAAGGTGGATGTAGTTAAGTGTTTTGCTAATGCATGAATTAAAAATATTAATTTCAACCAATATAACAAACATAGATTAAACATAGGTAGTGCTAACTGCTTAAATAAAGCATCTATAAGGAAGTTTTTTTAAAATCCTCCACTTTTTTCATGGAACTTATCCAGGTAGAAATGGATAACTTTTGTATACTGAAAATAGTGATAGGCTATTTATCTTATAAACATATACTAGGAAATGTATATTTCATCCTAGTGATTGGTTTTGCAGGAGAGGTCATTTCCTTATGTACCTACTAGCTTAACAGGAAAGGAAAGTCTCTGAACGAATCATTTCATGATAGTTGATCATTCCATGTGAGAACTACAGAATAAAAAACAAATAGCAATCAAAACAAATCATTAATATAAATCCAAGTAGTACTCAAATAATGGCTAAAAATTAACTAGTCATAAGCATATGCGGTAGCTTGCCAGGGAGACTCAAAGAGCATACATGTAAAGAAAGACTAAAGAGCAGTCCAGTATGATTAGTGAATAAGGTTAATTCAATGAGAATGAATTAGTTAAATAGGGGTTGGACAAATGAGATTAGATAAAAAGAAGCCACATCATGCAATGTCTTTCAAGATATATTATTTTGCAGTTTTTTATTCAGATGAAAATAGAAGACAATGAAAGGTTTTGGTCAGAGTATTGACTTGATGTACTTATTTATATTGTATTATATAAATTATAAATATTCATATTTATTTATAAAATTTATTATATAAATTTTTATATAAATTATTGTAAATGTTTATATTTATATTTATTTAAATTATAATTTTAAAAAGAATTATTTTCTTTAAAGTAATTTGTAGACATGTATGATAAATTTAAGTTTTTGGTCCTGATTCTTTACTCCTATATATAAGATTACATGTACACACCCTTGCCAGAATCTCTTGCAGAATCTATTTCTAAGCCACTTGACATGACCTAAACCAGTTGTCTTATTTGGGCCTAAGGAATATTAGTGGACATGATGTTTGTAGAGACTTGCTATGTGCTTATAGGACTGGCATAGTTCTCTTAATTTCTGCTGTCTCCATAAGAACTGTGTGATGAGGAGCAACTGACTAAAATTTGGCCTCCAGAGTGAGGCACACGGACCCTAGCAGAGCCCAGTTCAAACTAGCTAAACTGCAGCTATGTTAGCAAGAAATAAATGCTTATTGTTTTTATGCCACTGATTTTGCAGGTCATTGTTATATAGCAGTATTGAAAAAGTAACTAACAAGGTTAAAAAAATTTCCCCAGAGTAACTTAAAATAGGGATCAATTACCCCAGCATTCCTAAATTCACTCTTCTTTTCCCACTTCGGCTCCTTGCATAGCTCTAAATAATGCCTATGAATCTCTTTCTTGAATTTTTTCACTATAGATATTGTTCAGTAATGTGACAATAGAATAGATGCAGATTTCTCTTACATAAATTTCACTCCTTCCATATTTTGATAGTTATATTGTCTTGTTATTTTAAACTCTTTTTAAATATGTCATAATATTTTTCAGTTTCTGTATTTTATTCTATTAGTTTTAGACACTGTTCCTTGACCCCCTCATCTGTAATATATGGTTATTATCATCCTAGATTTCCATTCCCACATATGTTCCCCACTTCTACTTCATAAGTTCAGTTAACTATATTATTTTAGCACTGGTAATATTAACAATATATGCATTCAGCTCTCAAGGTCGGTCCTACTGACAGCTAGGGATGCCCAAGGTGCGTTTTTATTCATCTAGTTTCAATCTATGCATTCATATATATGCTGAGTTTGGTTTGCATTAGTTACCTACCATATGAGCAGAGAGGCTCAGAATCTGTAGAACAGACAGGATAGGTTGGGTGGATAGGAAAAAAGAAAAAAACCTGAGAATGGTAATGCAGAGTTTTTCAAAGTACTTGATGGGATCAGATAGTAACTGTGATCTGTGCTCTCTTAAAGGGTTCCAAGAGCCATGGAACTTTGTACCTCCAACTGAGAGTATGCACATTGTCTATTTTGTGAAATTGCCCCATACATGCAGATATTCATATCCTTTTGATTTTTATATTTTAATAAAAATACTTTCATAGACATAAATAACTTTGTATTTTAAATTTCTGTTATTATGCTTACTGAATGCCTACACAGTAGCTATAATTAAATGCAAAATGATGTTTTCCTATAGATTAAAAATGAAAATAATTATGTGATTATTACTATGTAAATATTGTTCCCAACCACAATATCACTGTTCTTATTAAAAGCAAAAGAGAATGTTCAGTGTTATATGGATTAGCCTTTTCTATATTCTGTCAATTGTGAAAAACCATACCACATGTTCTAGATAGAAAATAATTGGATTATGAGAGGAATGATGCTAATCTGAGTCTTAGAGTCTTAATTCTTTTCTAGGATATCCTCCTTTTTGTATTGCTTAATTTTGCTTTGATCTTTTATCATTGTCTATTTTATCCTCGGTGTTCTGCATTGCCACAGGTTGTTTTATTTTTGTTAATTAATTCTACCTATTATATTATTTGAATTTTAAGTTTTACATATTCTTTATTTCCAAAAAAACTTTTTTAACTATTTCATCAGCAACTTCCACCTCCCACGTTCTCTGTTTTTTGTTGAACCATTAGGAAGTTTTGTCTATAACTCTTGTTTTCTCTTTATTTCCCATTTATTTGCTTGTTTGCTATATCCTAGAGTCATTAAATCAATCTCCTAACCATTCTAGTCAACACTTCGTATTAAAAATGAAATAATGTGGGATAGTTCTTATTCTATTCCTCTTCTTCCTTCTTCACTGTGTCCTTATTTGATCTTTTTAGGGCCACATCCGTGGCATTTGGAGGGTCCCAGGCTAGGGGTCAAATTGGAACTATAGCCGCTGGCCTGTGCCATAGCCACAGCAATGCCAAAGCTGAGCTGCCTCTGTGACCTACACCATAGTTCACTGCAACACTGTATCCTTCACCTGCTGCATGAGGCCGGGGATCAAACCTGCCTCCTCGTGAATGCTAGTCAGATTGGTTTCTGCTGAGCCACAACGGGACCTCCTGTTAACAGATTTTATCTTAAAAAAAATATTGTCTGTGGGGAGTTCCTGTCGTGACTCAGTGGTAATGAACCTATCTAGTAACCATGAGGACACAAGTTCTATCCCTGGACTTGCTGAGCGGGCTAAGGATCCAGAGTTGCTGTGAGATGCAGCGTAGGTTGCAGATGTGGCTCAGATCAGCATTGCTGTGGCTGTGGCTCTAATTTGACCCCTAGTCTGGGAACTTCAATATGCTGTGGGTATAGCCCTAAAAAAAAAAAAAAAAAAGATGACTGTGGACATTAAGTTCTTTTATAAAAATTCTCCGTTGAACTGCCACTGTTTGTTTTAGTGTTTTCTCTTTAATGCTGTATCTTTTGTGTATCTGCTGATGCTTGTTGGAAGCAATTATACTTAAAAAGGAAATAATAGGCTGGTTAAAATAGTAGTAGTAGGCAGGAGTCTACTTTACTATTATAGTATATTCTAGTAATGTTTGAATGAGTGACTAGCTTGAGGTTTAATACACATCTGTAGGGTATTTTCTCCAGCAGGTTGAGGGTCTATGGGGAGGTGACCAAGGTGCAAATGGGGCCCTCCAAGACATAAAAGCAGGGAGAGCTTTACTCTGTAGTACTCATAGCAATCTCCTTGTACCCCTGAAGCAGTTTGTTCAGTTTCCTCAGAGACTTTTGCCTAGAGATCAAAAGGAAGACTGCAGTGTTTGGAAGGAGCGGAGTAAAAATAAAGTTATTCCTGAACAGACTTTCAATCAATCTCTCAATCTGCTGCTTACTTTTTGCATCTCTTGGTATCTCTTGACTCGAGGCCTCTCAAGGATTCTGAAATGATGGGCTCTCATTTGACTCTTGCCTATCTTATGGGAGGAAGCTTCTTGCTTTTTTTTCATCC
The DNA here is from genome assembly GCF_016906955.1 of Phacochoerus africanus. Taxonomy (NCBI): domain Eukaryota; kingdom Metazoa; phylum Chordata; class Mammalia; order Artiodactyla; family Suidae; genus Phacochoerus; species Phacochoerus africanus. The sequence continues at coordinate 185,719,298 of NC_062544.1, read as the reverse complement.
ACCTATACACTCACATTCATTGTTCATTTCCCTGAAATTTATTTAAAATTATACTTTTTAATAGTAATTTAATTCTAACTTTACTATCGTAAGGTTAACTTTGTATTTATCTTATTACTTACATGGTATTTTAATAGAAAAAAGATAAATTTTTATGTGTACTATGTTTATGATCTTGAATTAGACTCATGTATAGATAATAAAACTCAAAATAACTTCTCACCCTCCCCTCCCCAACACAGTGTCTAAGGCAGATGTCCCTTGGTGATTTGCCTGTCATTAATACCCAGTTATACTCACTATACTTCCGCTGCTTTTCTTCCTTAATCTTTTGCTCTAAAAATGTTTGTTTTCTTTTTAATAATCTGCCTCCTATAAATATTGTTGATTACTTGGACTATTTTCTTCTTAAGTATCCCTTGCTTGATATTTTTATCCTGAATTATTTATAAATCATTTCTTTTAAAATTCCAACACACAGATCCATTCTTCAAATCTCACTCTATTAATATTAAAAATGTATATGGCAGAAAGTGGTTATAAGGATAGAGTGATAATCTGTTATAGTTTAAAGGCAGTAGAAATGAAGAAAAATGAGTAGATTCAAAAGATATTACAGGGTTAAATCAAAAAAGAATGTATACATCTATGTGTAACTGGGTCACCATGCTGCACAGTAGAAAAAAAATTGTAATTGTATTGGGGAAATAACAATAAAAAATTGAATTAAAAAATTTTTAAAAAAAGGACCGTAGTTTAACAAGACACATGGATTATTTTTCTTGATCATAAAATTAAATGAATTGAACTAGCATGAATAAGCTGTAGAACATAAGTAGATTTAAGACAGAGATCATAAAATCAGTTTTGACCCTTTGTCATTTTAATTCCTTGAAAGGCATATGGGAGGATGCATATATAAACAGTTGTTCTTGTATAGTGAGATTTTTGGACCTATGGATAGTGATTGTAGTAAAATTAGGAATGCGTTGTCTAGGAACAAGGTACAGAGGGAGAATAAAAGATGGACAAAAACAGGGAAGACACTGGTAAATTCCAGCATGTAATAGTCTGCATAGAACATGAGAACTCAGGAAAAGAGAGTTAGTTGGAGAATGAAGAGAAGCAGAGGGAAAAATGCAACAAGTGTTTAGGGAACTGCCAGGAGAAGGAAGGCTAAAAGAGCCTGAAGATTATGTCTTGGCCAGCAAAGAAAGCATAGTCAGTTTACTTAATCCACAAGCCACTTTCAGCACCTACCATATTCTAAGCTTTGAACTAGACCTTGAGGAGGAAATGGGAAAAAAAAAAATAGTCCATGACCTCAAAAATTTTAAATATAATATGAAAAATGGCCACTGCATAATTAAGTGTGATACATATCAGAAAACGTTAAACATAGTATGCTATGAGAGTATATAAGCATAAATTGGGGGTCATTGATGCCATTTTGGAAAAAGTAATGCTTAAACTGTGACTAACAGGTGATCAGTACCTGTGAGCCTGACAAAGTTGGAGTTTATACAATGGCATAGAGTAGAGAATTAGAAGACAAAAAAGAGGAAAGTAGATGGGAACCCTCAGAAAAAAACAAGTTTTTGGTTCTCTGTCAACAATCTAATAAAGAAATGAAAAATTAGCATAGACTTACAAATGTCCTAGCAATCTACATGCACAGCTGAACCTGTTTTTGATGTGTTGGAGAATACACAGAAGGAGAGGTATGGAACCTGTTTTTATGACAATGCTTGATATTAAAACATAGGCACTTGTGTGCTATAAAGTGAGAATCGGATGGATCACAGTCGGAAGTAATTAGTATTATTACTTATTATTAATTATCACCAGTAATTAATATTATTGGTGGATTAAAAGTCTAAAGATTTGATAACTTTTAAATTCTAAGATTTAAACTTCTTTATAGTCTGGTACAATATATGAATTTAAAACCCTGTCGATAAATAAAGAAATGATTTATTTTTGTACTTCCTAAACTCCAACTTCAATGATAGTTTTTTATCCATGAAAAAAAACAGAATATTCAAATACTGTCAAAAAGTCTCAGCAATTCCTGTAAGTTAAGGAATATACATTATCTTAGATCATTTTCTTAGATCACAGTTCTTAAAATTAAGTGCCTAACCTACATACCTTCTTAAGTGATCTCCATAGTTTTCTTGCCCTTTTAGTAGACAAATTTTTCAGGGAAAATATCATCTTGGTCAGTTCTTAAAAGTCAAAAGGAAATCTAAAGGCTATTTTTAAGAATTAGAAAAGGCCAAAACACTTAAAATCCTGTATCATTGTATTTTTTATCACACTACAGAAACTGGCTAAAAATGGCAGTTTCAGAGTGAAGTTATTTTAAATTTGTCACTATTTAGTAAACTGCTTTTTAAATTCTTAAATAACTGCTTCTTCATTAGTGTGTTAGAGATTTGAGCAAATTAACTATCGCAAGTGCCAGTGGTATATATGTGAAATATGGGCATTATAGTCAATAGAGAATTTTCAGCTGATGAACTAAGAGGGAAAAAAATGTAAGTATGGCCAATTTATGTGACATTCCTTTGGAAAAATATTTGTGTTGGTCAAATATAAGTCTAAAATATTAAATGGCAAATTTCTGTGTTAAAAATAGGAACTATGCATATAAATATTATAAAGAAATATATTTTTGTTTGACCATAGTTTGTGAAACATATATTTGAAGTAAGAATTGTTTTGTAAAATTCAATAATAAGCATATGAATTTTTTCAAAGTATAGAAATAAGCTCCTGGAAGGAAAGTGTAGCCACTTAACTATGTTTTCCTGAAGTATAATTCTCTCTCATATGAAGATGTATCTATTGTTGGCAGCATATACATTGATGGGGAAATGGAGCAACCAATTATTCAACTGGCGCAGAGTGTTTAAGCCACTGGTCAAACAGAATGATACATTTAGAATAGAGGAGACCTCAGACAATTTTCATTTTGTAAATATTCTAACATTAATTTTTTGAAGATTGTTTATATATTTTAATTCAAAGGGTATATATGTGAATGTGTGTATTAATTTACATGACTTGATATGTGGTCTGTAAATACATGTTGGATAGGATATCCCCTACTACTTTTTTTTACCTTAGGAAAAAGTGTTTTCAAATGAAAAATGATAGAAGGGAAAATAGATTCAGATGAAAAATATTTTATTGAAAAAGGAAAGACATACAAAATGAATTCACTTTGTTTAGTTTTGATTTTTTTTAACTCAAAAGAATCTCTTGTGATGCAGCAGGTTTAGGACTGCTGCAGCGGCTTGAGTCACTGAGGTGGTGCAGGTTTGATCCTTGGCCTGGGAAATTCCACATGCTGCAGATACAACCAAAAAATAAACTAAAATAAATAAATAAAAAAGTATTTTTTTAAAAAAGAATGAAACTACTTAATATATTCACATTTAAAGCATGTTTATTAAGTTAATCCAATTAATTACCTCATTGTTTGTATTATCCAACTGTAATTCTGGCTTCCAACTGATCCAGTAGATTCATAGAAAAGGCAACTGTCAAAAATGTCAATTAGAAAATTATCACTTTTTCAGGATATATAAATTCATCAACTATTTGATGAATTATTCTACTTTTCTGCTAGTTTTTCTTTGTTTAATTTATAATACAGTTCTGGGAAGGATCAGTTATGTCCTGCAGTATAACTAAATTGGCCAAAGATCAATAACATCAAAATAAATTTAGAAATCAAAAACTTGTATGTTGATTTTGTATGATTACATTATTGACATATAATACAAAACTATTATTTCCCAGAGGCTTATGGAAAAATGCCTTTTATGAGTTTAAGGTTAGACCTTAGGGACAATGCTAAAAGTAAAAATCTTACTCAGGATTAATAATGAAGATTATTTGGAAAACATCTAAGAACCGGGAGCGTAGTAACAGTGGAAGAGAGTATACAGAGTCTATGGGATACGCCAGAATCTTGCAGCATACGGAGAAAGATGACTGTCTTATTTCAGGCTAGTATAACAGAATACCAGGGGAGTTCCCATCATGGCGCAGTGGTTAACGAATCCGACTAGGAACCATGAGGTTGCGGGTTTGGTCCCTGCCCTTGCTCAGTGGGTTAAGGATCCGGCGTTGCCCTGAGCTGTGGTGTAGGTTGCAGACGCGGCTCGGATCCCGTGTTTCTGTGGCTCTGGCGTAGGCCAGTGGCTGCAGCTCCGATTCAACCCCTAGCCTGGGAACCTCCATATGCCGCAGGAGCAGCCCAAGAAATAGAAAAAAGACAAAAAAAAAAAAAAACATAGATTGGGTAGTTTAAACAAAAAACATTCTCACTGTTCTGGAGACAGAGAAATCCAAGATTTGATTTCTGGTGAGAGTCTTCTTCTTGGTTTACAAATGGTATACTGCTGTACCTTTCCATGATGGGGGACCAGGGACAGATGGAGACAGAAATCTGTCCCTCTCATTTTATATGGGCATTAATCCCATCAAAAAGATAAATAAACTATCTTATAAACCAAATTATATGAACCTAATTTTAAAATCATACTTATACCTTTAAGATATGGACATTTTATCACTTATTATGGACACTAGTATGTTCTGGTCACTTTTTGTTTGTTTTTTAGCAATTGGTCCAAAATAGTAAAGGGCTTTTAATCCTTAGCTTAAATTCCTATTTGCTTAAATCTGTTTAGGAACATTTTAGATGAGAGATTTGAGGCAAGCTCTGTGGTAGGGATGAGAAATATTTGTAAAACTTTGGGTGCAAAAGACTAATTAAATTTGCAGGCAAATAGGGAGATGGTACTTACAGAACTCTGAGTAGCTACTTGGATATATCCTCAAAGAGTCATATTATCTTCATCAATTCATTATAGTCTCAGTTTTGATTCCAGACTTGTAGTTTCATAAATTCTTCCTTGATACAATGTCTGAGTCTTTGAGAATACTGATTCATATTAACAAAACTAACAAAAGACTAAAAATATACAGACTGTATAATAAATTAAGCTAAATAAGCTGTATTATAAATATAGGACCTAAGAAATTAGTTCTTTCGCTATGTTCCTGGAACATAGAATGTTTTCTGAGCAGGTTACTTTACAGAAAGTTAAATTATCAATAAGTCCCTTGGTGAGAAAGGACTTAAAAGTAAAAATATTTAACTGCTTTATTTAATTTTATGTGGCATTGATCTCTGAGTGTAGGATGTATCCATCTCTAAACAGAGGTAAAAGTAATCTTCAAGTCAAGAGAGCTTCTGTGGCATGGGGAGAGGTATTCGTACCTGAAGGCAGTTTTGTGGGGGACTAGCTGCCCCACTGATCGTATTGAGAATATGGCTGAAAAGCAAAGGTGTTTTTGCCTTTCTCACACTTGAGATTTCAGTAGCAAATACCAACAAGCAATACAGGAACATGAAAAAGCCATTAATGTGAAAGCCGAAAGGCAAAGAGGGGAATAGTTGATCCTTTTTTGTATGGCCCCATGTGGCCCTACTCCTTCCACTGCAATTTCATGCATACCCTGAGTATGCTGAATATCCTTTCAGGGAGTGAAAGAATATTTTACAAAAAAATGGATTTTTACCTGAGAGAGTACTTAATAGACAATTTAAATTAGAAAAGATCGACAGACCACTGTATTTTATGTAATATAAGAAACTACAATTTCTGAGACACAACCTAATTTTAGATATGAAAATTTTTTACAGTACTTTAATATTGAGGAAAAGACTTAATAAATATACTTAAAGTTACCTGTCACCCTCTGTCCTATCCAAAATGGTATTATTCCTAACTCTCCTGCCTGGACTAAGTTAAACTTAAATGGGATCTTTCACCACTTGGAATAATGATCTGTAGGCATAACTGTCTATTCAACCAGGAATTATTTTGGCAGTCTAAACAATTAACCTGAATTAAGTATTTTTCATAGGTGTTTTCTTTTTCCATATTTGTTTTCTGAGATGCCCTATTTCCCTTACCTCATACATATCTGAAGTCACAGACTGCAGTGAAATTGTTAACCAGTTTGCTTTAACTGTCAACACTACTGAGGGTTGGGGTATATCCATTAAGTACACTTTAATTAACATCAGAGCATCTGCTAAGATATTATTTGGATTTATGATGTAATTATCAGTATGAATCTAGAATTGAAATATGTGTCAGAGAACACTTAGTTGCTTCTTTAGGAAGCTTCCCCTTTGAGATATATGTAAATGTACAGGAGAGTTTTGTGGGTCTCTGTAGTTGAACTTCTAATTAAGATCATTTCCAATTAGTTCCTGTTTTCTTTTGTTATCTTTCTCTTATTTAGATTTTAAACAGATTGATGCATTTTTTTTTTCTTTTACATTTGAAATAGCCAGGAGTATACCTGATGCTCTGAGGGTGTTTTACTTTGTAGTTTGGTGATCCTCTGTACTCCATTTTACAAAGGTTTTGAAATTTGAGCTTTCTCCTATATTACATCATGGAAATACTCCTTTTGTATACAGTTGTGAATATTTTTTGATGTAGGTATACCCAGATTGCCTTCAAGTGACTGAGTTGTTCTCAGTTTTACTATACATTTAAATTAGTGATTTTCGTGTGTGTTCTTTACTGTCTGCTAGAAAGATACTTTAAAAATTTGTGGAAGTGTTTTTATTTCTCAGAATAGTTATGAGTTCTTCTTATATTAAGTAACTGAGAAACAAGGATTCTAAATGTCTTGGTATGCATTAAAACTGTCTTACACAGATATGTGCTATGCCACAGGATTTTCAAATAGTTTATAAGACATTATGTGGGTGATAAACTTGTTTATAGCTTATCTAGCTTATCTCAGCTCAAGAATTAACTCTTTCATATATGAATGAAAAAATTTTATATAATGTCAAATACACTGATCTTCTTTTCAGAATATAAGAGGGAAGATAATATGGCACTCCTAATAATGGTTCTTTTCAAATTTTACCAAGATTTTTTTTTCCAGTGGAGTTGCCAAAATAATGTATCTGTATCCAGCTACATGAGTTATTGTACACTCATGTCTGTGTATATATGCAGACATTTTATTATAAAGGAGCATCCTTTTAGGCATTATATTTATAAATAAAATTTATATTTATTCATAGGATTAGTTATTTATTACCCCCAATAAGGCTGCATTAGAAGTCAGCCCACAAACTCAGTAGTATACTTTCCTGTCAACTGATTGGGTAGTCAGGGTTTTAGATGACTCAGTGTAGATTTGACCACAATCAGAAAGTTGAGTTCAGATCTACTCCAACAATCTCCCAGCTTTATTTGACTAGAAGCAATCTGAAATATGTTCTAATTTTTGTTTAAATCCAAGAGCATAAAATATATAGCCCAAATGATTGAGCACAGTTCAAGTTGTGTTCACATGGTGTCTGTTAACATCAGTTGTCCACAGCAATTCATATGGCAAACCAAAAAACAAAAAGTGGGAAAAATGAGAATTTATATCACACAAAAACCTTTACACAAAGGTTTATATCACATTTATACACAATAGTCAAAAAGTGAAAACTATCCATATGTCCATCAATAAGTGAATGTTATAACCAATAGGGTCAAATCCATGCAGTGGAATACTACTCAGCAAATGAAGGGAACAAAGTATTTATACATTCACTACTTTAGATGAATTTCAAAGGTGTTATGTAAATTTTAGAAGCCTGTCTCAAAAAGTTATATACTCTAGAATTCCATAAATATTTAGATATTTTTTAAAAGACAAAACTCCAGGAATAGACAACAGATCAGTAGTTAGCAGTGGTTAAGTATGATGATGTTTGTGACTTTTAAAAGAATATGCAGGAATTTGGGGGAGGTGATGGAACTTCCCTGTATGGTATGTTGCAGTAGTTACAAAAATTTATATGTGTTAAATATCATTGAACTGATGGCGATCAGTTGCTAAGAGAGTTCCAATGATCTCAGCTCCCAGCTAATCACACCTTTGTGTAATCCTTTTTCCTTGAATGAGGAATGGCCTAGTTAGCTGCTTCTAAACAATAGAATACAGCAAATGTGTGGGATGTTACTTGCAGGATTAGGAAATATAAAATTGAGACTCCATTCTGATAGCATGCTCTCTCACTTCCTGACTTTTGTAGCAAGTTCATGTGTTGCTGAGGCCCTAATGTAGCAATAAAATGAGGGTAGTCTCTGGGCATTAACTAGCTAGGAGCTAAGGCCCTCGGGGAAATACACCTGCAAGAGCTAAAGTTCTGCCAACTACCATATAAACTGGAAAGTGTGTTTTTCCCCAGTTGGGTCTTCAGGTTAAGTCTCCAGCACTGGCCAACACCTGATTGCAGTCTTGTAAAACCTTGAAAAGTGATACAAGTAAACTAAGGATGCCTGACCCTCAGAAACTGTGAGATAATAAATCTGTGTAATTTTTAAGCCACAAAGTGTGTGATAATTTGTTACACAGTAGTAGAAAAATTACACAGGGCTGTTCATCGAAAGAAAAAAAAATCAGTTCTTTTGTGTGATAACTTAAAAAAGTAAAACCTAAAAAAATAAGTCATGACATAATTTTTGGTAGATTTTTCAGTACATTTTCTATTGTGCTAAAATATGTATAACATAAAATTTGCCATTTAACCATTCTAAGTACAATTCAATGGCATAATTACATTCACACTGTTGTGCAATAACCACCAGAATCTATTTCCACAGTTTTCTATCACCCCAAACAGAATCTCTAGAGTGATTTAGCTCCCTTTTTCTCTCTCCTCCTAGCCCCTAGCAACCTCTTATCTACTTTCTGTTTTTATTAATTTATCTATTCTAGATATTTTGCGTAAGTGGATTCATATGATATTTGTCTTTTGTGCTTGACTTATTTCACTTAGCATGTTCTTAAGGTTTATCCATGCTGTGTGTATATTAGAAATTCATTCTTTTTTATGGCCAAATAATAGTACCTTTTTTGTAGGTACCATATTTTTTTATTCATAATGCTGTTAATGGACATTTGGTTTATTTCCATCTTTTGATTATTTTGAATAACCTTGTGCTGAACATTGACTTATAAGTATCTGAGTCCTACTGGAATGATTTTGGTCATATTTAAAGGGCTGCCATTGCTGGGGCAAATGATAATTCTGTGGTTAATTCTTTGAAGAATTGCCAAACTGTTTTCCAAAGCAGCTGTAACATTTTCATTCCCTCTAGCAATGCACAAGTGTTCCAGTATCTCCACGTTTTTGTAAGACATGTTATTTACACTTAAAAATTTATACCTATCCTAATAAATATGAGATGTATCTCACTGTGGGTTTGACTTGCATTTTCCTAATGACTAATGATGTTGATATCTGTTCATGTACTTATTGGCAATTTGTATAGTATATTTTATTTTTATTAAAGTATGTTTGATTTACAATGTTGTGCCAATTTCTGCTGTACAGTGAAGTGACATATATGTATATATATGCATATATATACACACACACATATATATACACACACATATACACACACATATATATATACACACACACACACATTCTTTTTCTATTCTTTTCTGTCATGGTCCCAAGAGATTGGATATGATTCCCTGTGCTGTTCATTCTAAGTGTTGTCTATCCATTCTAAGTGTAATAGTTTCCATCCACTAACCCTAAACCCTCAGTCTATCCCACTCACTCTTGCCTACTCCTTGGCAACCTTGTTTATGTCTGTGAGCCTGTGTCTCTTTTGTAGATAGGTTCATTTATGCCATGTTTTATATTCCACATATGAGTGTCATCACATGATATTTGTCTTTCTCTTTGTGCCTTGCTTCACTTAGTATGATAATCTCTAGATGCATCCATGTTGCTGCAAATGGCATTATTTCATTATTTTTGATTTGTAGATTTTCTTTGGAGAAATGTCCAAGTCTGTCAACCACTTTTTATTTGAATTGTTTGCCTTTTGTGTTAGAAGAGTTCTGTATATATTCTGGATATTAAACTATCATAGGAGATATGATTTTATCCCATTCTATAGGCTGCACTCTCTTGATCATGTCCTCTCATGCTTAAAATATTCTAATTTTTATGAAATCCACTTTATTTTTTCCTTGTGTTTTTCATGATTCTGGTATAACATCTAAGAATCCATTGCAAAATTCAAAGTCATGAAAACTAACCCCTATATTTTTCTTTGTGAGTTCAGTGGCTTTTAGCTCTTAAATTTAGGTCATCGATTCATTTTAAGTAAATTTTTGTAAATAGTGTGAAGTGGGATTCCAACTTTATTCTTTTTGCATGAGATGATCCAGTTTTCCAGCACCATTTGTTGAAGAGACTGTTGTTTCCCTTTTGAATGGATTAGACATCAATGTCAAAAATCAATTAGCTATGAATGTGTATATTTACTTCTGGACTTCCAGTTCTAATCACTGAATCTACATGCCTATCCTAGGTCAGTATCCAATTGTTTCAACTACTGTAGTTTTGTAGTAAATTTTGAAATCAGAGAGTGTGAGTCTAAAAATGTTCCTCCTTTTTTGGATTATTTCACTAATTTGTGAAATTCTATATAAATTTAAGAATACATTTCTGCCAAAAAAAAAAAAAAAAGTTTGAATTTTGAAAGTGATGGGCTGCATCTGTAAGTCGCTTTGGATAGAAGCGACATCTTTTTTTTTTTTTTTTCTTTTTGGCTTTTTGCCATTTTCTTGGGCTGCTCCTGTGGCATATGGAGGTTCCCAGGCTAGGGGTCTAATCAGAACTGTAGCCACCAGGCTACGCCAGAGCCACAGCAACTCAGGATCCAAGTCGCGTCTGCAACCTACACCACAGCTCACGGCAACGCCGGATCCTTAACCCACTGAGCAAGGCCAGGGATCGAACCCCAAACCTCATGGTTCCTAGTCAGATTCGTTAACCACTGAGCCATGACGGGAACTCCAGAAGTGACATCTTAACAATATTAAGTCTTCCAACATATGAACATGGACTGTCTTTCCATTTATTTAGATCTTCAGCAACGTTTTCTGGTTTTATTGCCTGCGGCGCTTCAGTGTTCAAGTCTTTTACTCCTTTGGTTAAATTTATTTCTAGGTACTTTTTTCTCTTAGAGGCTTTGTAAGTAAAAGTGAAATTGAAATACTTTTTGAATTAATTCATTGCTGGTGAATAGAAATATATCTGATTTATGTGTGTTGAACTTGTATCCTGAAAATTACTGAATTCATGTATTAGTTTTGGTAGCTCTCTTGTGTATTCTTTAAGACTTTCTACATATTGAATCATGTCATGTGAAAGTACATTATCAAAGTCTACAAATATTATTATAGAACTATCTATTTCACCCTTTAATTCTGTCAATGTTTCATATATTTGGGATAATAGATTAGTACATAAATTTTATAATTATATTCTTAATGAATTGATCTTTTTATTAATATATAATGTATTTCTTTTGTAACAGTTTTTGTCTTAAAGTCTAACATTAATATAGACACCCAGCTATCTTTTGGTTAGTATTTGGGTAGAATATCATTTCTCATTATTTCTCTTTTGAACTGTTTGTGTCTTTGATCTATACTGAGTCTCTAGTAGAAAGCATATAGTTATCTTTTATTTTTCTAATTCATTCTGCCAATCTTTGCCTTTGATTGGAGAGTTTAAATCATTCACACTTAAAGTAATTTATGATGAGGAAGGACTTAAGTCTTCCAGTTTGCTATTTGTTTCTGTATGCTTTATACATTTTTATCCCTCATTCCCTCCATTACTACCTTTTCTGGGTTTAGTTGACTTATATAGTGAATCATTTTGATGCCCATTTCATTCATTTTTGTGTATATTCTTTAAGTGTTTATCATTATCATGGGGGTGACTCTTTTTTTTTCTTTTTTCTTTTTATGGCCAACCTGTGGTATATGGAAGTTCCCAGGCCAGGGGGAGCTGCACCTGTGGGCTATGCCACAGCCAAAGTAACACTGAACCCAAACCACATCTGTGACCCATGCTGCAGCTTATAGCAACACCATATCCTTAACCCACTGAGCCACGTCCGGGGTCAAACCCACATCTTCACAGAGTGTCATTAACCCACTGAGCCACAATAGGAATGCCATGGGATTACATTTAACACTGTAAATTTGTAACAGTCTAATTTGGTATATACAAACTTAATTACAATCACTTACAAATTCTCTGCTCCTCTACAGCTAAACCACCCTCATCTTATTGTTGTCACAAATTACATTTTTATATATTTATGCCCAAATAGCATTGACTTTTAATTCTGTTTCATGGATTTGCTTTTTAAAATCATGTAAGAAATAAAAATGCAATTACAAACCAAAATGATAATAATGCTATCTTTTATATTTGACTATGTACTTACCTTTACCAGAGATCTTTATTTCTTTATATAGCTTCAAGTTACTGTCATGTCATTTTATTTCAACTGGAATATTGCTTTCAGAGTTCTTGTCTAGTGGAAATGGGTTACCTCAGCTTTTGTTTTTCTGGGAATGTCAAAAATGTATCAGTAGGTTATAAAGGATAGTTTCATCAGATAAATATTGGTTGACTTTTTTTTCTGTCAGTACTTTTGATATATCATCCTATAGCTTTCTGACCTCTATGGTTTCTGATGAGAAATTGTTAATTTTTTTGTACATTGTGAGTTGCTTCTCTTCTGCTTCTTTTAAGATTCTCTCTTTGCCATGGCTTTTAACTGTTCAGTTATAATTTCTCTAAGTGTGGGTCTCTTCCTTTAACTTATCAGGAGTTCATTGACATTCTAATATTTGTGGATTTATGTATTTCATCAAATGTAGGACATGTTTGGCAAATGTTTCTTCAAATATTGACTGCCTTGTCTCTCTGTTTTTCATTCAGAGCTTCCATAATCGATGTGTTGTTCTGCTTATTCATGTCCCAGAGGTCACTAGGCTCTTCTTGCTTTTCCTCATTATTATTTCTTCTTTCCACTCCTCAGACTAAAAAAAAAAAAAATGTCAATTGTCCTATCTGCAAGTTTACTGATTATTTCTTCTGCCTATTCAAATCTGATGTTGAGCCCATCTTCTAAATTTTTCATTTCAGTTATTGTACTTTTCAGCTCCAGAATTTCTGTTTGATTTGTTTTTATAATTTTTATTCCCTTATTGATATTCTTATTTTGTTCATGTATCATTTTCCTCATTTTATTAGTTTATTATCTTGGCTTTCCTTTTTCCTTTAAACATAATTAAGGTAGTTGTTTTAAAGGTGTTTTTAGTAAATCTATATCAGCTTCCTCATGAATTATCTTTATCAATTTATTTCATTCCTATAAATGGACCTGATTATTTCTAGGCCTTATGATTTTTTTCTGTTGAAAAATGAACATTTACATATTATAATGTGGTGACACTAGAAATTAAATTCTCACTTTTTCAAGCTTTAGCTTTTTTTTGATTATTGAAAGGTGGTAGTAGCGCGTTTGTACAGTTACTTTTAAAAACTGTCTTTTTGTAAAGATAGTATTCCTGTCATGTGTAGTCATTGAATTCTCTGTTCCTTAGCTCATGGTTTACCTAATGTTTTCACATATATTTCCTTGATAGGAAAGAGCTAAAAAGAGAAGAAAACAAAACATAAAAACATCAGTAAGAATACCCCCAAAAAAGTAAAATAGTAAAACATGAACTAATATCCTAGTCTTTGCAGATTAGCTCTGTTCCAGTGTATTCCTTCATCATTTAGCTAGGTTTAAATTGAGCGTAAGGATCAGGCCGGGGTAAAAGCTTATGTTGTTCTGAGGTCTTTGCTGAGAATATATATATTGCCCTGTGCATACATATGGCTTTCTAAAATTCCCTATATACACCGGTGTTTCTGAATGTCCTGATTTCTCTAGGACTTTCAGCTTTTCCTCCCAGGCCTTAGTTTGTTCATCTTATCCCTAAATATCTGTAAATTGGAAGTTTGCCTGTCAGATTTTATTAAACAATGCCTGCCACTTCTGGCCTGAGTTCTAAGTTAGACAAAACAAAGTTGAGTACCTTGCATTAGTTTTTCAGGTAGCACTCAGACAGTTTAGTACATACATTTATAGTAATATGTAAATAAAATCTGTTATGCTTCCTCTGAAACCAGCTGTCAAGGTTCCACACTGGGAACACACTCTGTAGCCATTTCAAGGTTGCTGTCACACTGAGAATCAGGTGGAGCAAGTGAGAGTGAAACTACTCACAACTTTCCTTCTCTTTTCAAGTTGCTTTTTTCTTTTTTTTATTGCATCAAATATCATATGATGTTACTTATGTGTGAAATCTAATACAAATGATACAAAGGAACTTGTTTATAAAACAAATTCACAGATTTCAAAACTAATGTTATGGTTGCAATAGGTGAAAACATTGTGGGGAGGGAGGGATTGGGACTGTGGGGATAATACATACACACTACTCTATAAAATAGATGATTAATAAGAATTGACTCTATAGCAGAGGAAAACCTACTCAATAGCATGTGTTAGCCTATATGGAAAAAAGAAAGGATATATTTATTTGTATAACTGATTCACATTGATGTATACATGAACCTAATACAATATTATAATTCAACTATATTCCAATAAAATTTAAAAAATTTAGGAACACAAATAACAAATATTGGTGTGGGTGTGGAGAAAAGGGAGTCTTTGTACACTGTTGGTAAGAATATAAATTGGTTCAGCCACTGTGGAAAATAGTATGAAAGTTCTTCAAAAGACTAAAAATAGAACTAGCATATAATCCAGCAATTCCACTCAAAATGCTTTTTTCTTGAATAAGGGACTCAAGGGATTCTTAATTTTTTGCTGTAAATCTTTGACTATTTCCAAAGTTCTGACAAAGTTGGTTCTGACAGATTCTGCCTTAAAAAAAAAAATTTGCTGGAAGATGAGAGTTTGGAGCTGCTTAATCTACCATTTTTGGAAGTTACTATCCAACGCATTATTCTGGTATTTTTAGGGCAAAATAGCAACCTCATATGTAATGATTCCTTTACTAGGAGATATTATTTTGGCAGTTTTATGAAGAGAAAATGAGGCTAATATTTTTGACCTTTAACATTGTCTTACTTTTTTTCATGTATACACCCAAATTCTCTACACTTCATGCCATGTCACATAAAAAATATTTTTGAAATAGTATAAAGTACTACTTTAAAACTTATAGCCATATTTGAACTTTTATTATATCTCTGTATAGGGTTACTATAGCATTTGTCATTAGGTTCTACTCAGAAATAATTGATGCATATATACCTATTTTTATGCTTAATACTGTTAATGCTGTTCTCACAAATATAGAAGAAATTTTGAATTAAATTTTAAATGTTATTTAAAACTTTTTTGACAAAACAGAATATGTTAAAATCAGCATATCTTTTTTAAGGAAATATTGTTGTTCATAGCATAATAATATATTATTATTTGGATATTTCTACACATCTATCCTATTGAAAATAGGTTTTATTTTTAATCTTGTTTTTGAACCAAACAAAAAAGAAAACATGGTGAGTTCTTTTACTGAAAAGCACTCAGTTCTTTACAGCATCAGTCTAAAAGTATCAAAGGGGCAGGTGTCGGAGCATGATTTCAATAGGAAAAATAAAAATAGAGCCTAAGCCTTTGTGACAGATGTCAAGCATGCTGACAACTGTTAAAAGAAAAAATCATTTTCCTGATCCTGTGCAAGGAGACAGCTTGTAAGATTAAAGATGTATCTCTTTATCTATGTTTTTGGCAGATCATTTCTACTGAATAGGGCATGAAAGGTACTTCAGATGGAGAAAAGGACTCCAGGAATTTTCATCATCTCAGCCACACAAAAGGTATATTGAAAAGTCAGAAAGTAAAGAAATATAGAAAAATAAGAACAAAACATAAGCTGAGCAGAGTTTTCTGTATGGTTTTAAGCCCAGATATTAGTATGATAAATTCTTTCTGGTTTAAAAATGCTTAAAATGCTCCAATAGTAAATAATAATCCACTAAATATGAATGACGTGATAAACGCTTAATGAATAATTGGGTAATGCTCTTTCTTTTTATTATGATTTTTAAAAATCTAACAATATGTCTTAATAATGTTTTCATAGTACACATAGAACTATAATAATTTATGGTATTCCATAGTATGGATTAATCAAAGCTTTTTTATCTATATTTCTGCTGGTGGGCATTAAGTATTTATATGTTATTTTTGCTATTGCAAATACTACTGCCCAGGACATTCTTGTATGTTTTCTTATACTTGTTGAGTGTTTCCCTAATGTAAAAGCTGACAAGTAGAAATATTGGGCTACAGAAATATGCATTTTAATTTTTATTTAAATGTACTTCATCTTGTATACATTTTACAATGGATTTATTTATTATTACTACTGTTACTAACAGGGATACTTATCCACTCTCCTAACATCCCACGTCTGTTTTTAAAATGGACTTTTTTGTGGGGGGTTAAGTTAGAACTTCAATAAAGGCTGTTCATTCCAAATCTTTCTTTCTCTCTCTCTTTTTTTTTTTTTTCTTTTTAGGGCTGCACCTGTGCCCTATGGAAGTTCCCAGGCTAAAAGTCGAATTGGAGCTGTAGCTGCCAGCCTACAGCACAGCCACAGCAACATGGGATCTGAGCCATGTCTGCAACCTATATCACAGCTCACGGCAATGCCAGATTCTTAACCTACTGAGCAAGACCAGGGAGAGAACTGGCATCCTCATGGATACCAGTCAGGTTCGTTACCGCTGAGCCACCACAGGAACTCCCCAATCTTTCTTTATCTTATACATTCTCTAGCTTAGGAAAAAGAACCTAATAATTATACATTGGATAGCTTTTATAACGTTTCCTTTTGCGTTAGTGTTTACCCTCTTCTCTACTCACATAATATATTTTGTTTAGGCCCATTTTGAGGTTTCTAGCTTATCTGAAGGTGTCTCAGTCTCATCAATAACATGGTCTCCTATCCTAGATTTCTCTCTTCTAAGTATACGTCTGGACTTCCTAAATGTCAGGCATACTGTTTTGTATATGATCAGTATAGTTTGATTAATTATAGTTTAATAAATATGTGTTAAGCCAAAGGTATCTTTAAAACCAAGAGCATTTAGCTAGATTAGTTTTGCTAATAAATGAATGTAGAGGTATTTAGAGATGACATACCAAGTTCAATTAGTATTTAGGCTAATCTGTATTGAAATACTTGAATACTGAAATTAATTATTTTTATAAATAATTTAAAGAAAATATATTATTCAATTTAGTAATTATGAAAGCCAAAAAGTATTTTTAATGTCCAGTTTCTCTCTTTGCAATTTAATTCCACTGCTTCCTGTCTAGGTGTCAGTGAAGACTTGGGAAAACCATGCACTAGGGTACATGTACTGTATTTGAAAACTGCCAAATACTCCCACCATTGTGATTCTCCATTTAATTCCTATGTTGCTTCCAGATGGAGACTGTTCTCTGTGCTGGTCTTATACCTTTCAGAATCATACATTTTTCATGTAGAACAAACTTAATATTATAAAATCTTTAATGGAAGTTACCCTTTATGAGTTGCATACTGCTATTCTCAAATTCAATATTATGTTTGCTTTGGATTTAGTTTTAGTGAAAACTGTTGGGTTTAAACTTACTGTAAATGAAATGGAAATTCTCAGTACACAGTTACTTCCTCTAATCATCCATTTCTGTTGACATTTTAAGCAGAGCACAATGACCGCAGACAGTGACTATAAGGAATTATGCTGATATTGATATATTTAAAAAGTTGTATTGAAAATGCCACATTAATAAAATACTTATTTTGTGTTTGGTTAACTACGTATTTGGGTGACGAGTTATTTATTTATTCATTAGTAAGGGTTATATACATTTATACTCTCTTAAAACACTAGAAGAATAGATTATATATTTATTGAAGGACAACCATATTATACTTGGATTTTATATATTCTGTTTATCCCTTTTTGGGAAAAGAGACACCTTACTTATACACTGAGCCTTTAGTATCATTGCAGTTTTGAGTTTATACAACACCAAAAAATGCTTTATAATCCTTGGCTATGTTTTACACGCTGAATTGTGTTCCTTCCCCCCAGTATATGGGGCGAAGTACCTAGAATGTGAGAAAAGTTTTTTTTTAAGAGTCGGTTAAAATGAGGTTATTAGTGTGGGCCCTAATCCAGTATGCTTGATGTCCTTATAAAAAGAAGAGTTAGAAAAGAGGCACATACAGAGGAAAGATCCTGTAAAGACAGAGAGAGAACACAGACAAGGAAGAGAGAGGACAAGTCAAAGAGAAAGGCCTCAGAAGAAATCAAATCTTGATCTCAGACTTCCAACTTCCATTATTGTGAGGAAATACACTTTGGTTGTGTAAGCCACATAGTCTGTGATATTTGTCATGGCAGCCCTAGCAAACTAATATAGCATGCAATTAAAATTTGTGACATAAATAAAATATCATAAATGGAACAATGGTATAGGAAAAGAATGATTTTATACTGAATATATTTTTATTATATCTTTATTCCATACTACTCAGAGCACTCTGTTAAATACTATAACTAATATACACAAAACTTGATAGAAAGTGATGTGATTTTTCAAAAGAAAAATGTAAATATAATAATGAAAAATATACCATTCTACAATTGATTTATTCTGCATATAGTACAAATTCAGATATTGGTCACTCATAGTCTGTCTGAATTTGATTATCATTTATATAAGATGAAAAATGTGTGAAAACTAGCAAAAATAAATAATGATAATAATCTTAATAGTGGGAGAAATTATATATTGCATTTTTCCCATGGATTCTTTTCTATTTAATCTCAATTTTTAACTCTTATATTATGTCCTTATTAAAAATCTCAATTCTTCTCTTTCTTCTAAACAACTGACTATGTATCAATTCACAGACAAAATTGAAGAAATTTAAATATAATTTAAATATTTTTCCATGAATACAATTGTTTGTATCTGTATGCACATATCTCTTCTCCACTCCAGTTTCTATGAATGATTTATGGTTTCTTTCAAGAAAACTTTCCTGTTTACTACAACCTATCTAATCTCTTCAACATGACACTTACATATTTTAACAAGTTTCTCTTTTTACTTCTCTAACATTTTTCTTTTGTATAGGACCATTCCCATCAGAGTACAATCATGCTATAAATTCTCACCTTAAAAAGCCCTCCTTTGACCCTACTATTCCTCCATATATTTCTCTTAAATATCTGCCTAGAGCTTTTCCACACACAGACCTTCCACTCAGTCAGCTCCTACTACCTCATGAACCCATTACCAGACTGCTTTTGTGAGCAATAAGACAACAACAGCTCATTTTTTATTATCTACATTTACTCCTTAAATAAGCACTTATTCAACTTTCGTTACCTACAAGAAAACATTGTAGACAATGAGGATACAGCAGTGGATTAAACGGACAAAGCCCCTGTCTTCCGTGAGATGGATAATAGCTTTTTTATTGTTATAAATAGAAATCAGACAGCAGGAAAAATGAGGTCTATAGAGCTTGCTACTTACAGTATATTCTTTAGACTCCTAGTATTAGCATCATCTAGGATCTTGCAAGAAATGCAGAATATCAGTCCCCATACCAGTCCTTTGGAATGTTCATTTTGTACAAGATCCCCAGGTGATCCAAATATACATTAAAGTTTAAGAAGCACTGGAAAATTCTCTTAATGGAAGACACCTACTGGAAAAACGTGTAATAGATCTCTTTAATAATTTAAAGGTCTGTATTTATCAATTATTTTAATACATGATTGTTTCAGTGCTAGCTTTGCTTATTATTACTTCTGTGGTTTACATTATAAATTCCCCTATTAGTTAAGATTTTGTTTAGCTGCAAGAAATAGAAAACTCAGCCAGACAGATGTAAAAAGTTACTGCCATTCTTTCAGCTACTCAACAATGTTACTGCTGATATTTCTCTGATGATCTCAAATATTTAGCAATGTTGCAAGATGGTTTTTGGCTTTAAGCTAGAAAGTAAAAAAGAGCTATATCGGGGCACTGCTTTATTTTAATCAAAAGAGTAGAATTTTTCCCCAAAGCACCTCCATCCCAAAATTTATATGCTTATTTATTGTGTGCTAAAACTGAGTAATTTGGCCACAACTTGCTACAGGGGGTATTGGGAAAGTGAGTATATGGCTCTCTAGGTAATATAGAGGAAAGTAGTAAGAGACATGATTAGAAATGTCTTTAGAGTACAGAGCAGCAGCATCTGCCAAAACATCATAGATATATCCACAGTGTTTTCAAAATTTAAATACATAATAATAATTATCCTCTATTACCACCACCACATCTCATATTTCCACACTCCTTCAGAAGCACCATTGTTGATTCTTTTTTTTATGATTTTGACTTTTTTCCATTATAGCTGGTTTACAGTGTTCTGTCAATTTTCTACTGTACAGCCTGATGATCCAGTTACACATACCTGTATAGATTCTCTTTTCTCACATAATAATGCTCCATCTTAAGTGGCTGGATGTAGTTTCCAGTGCTACACAGCAGGATCTCATTGCTAATCAATTCCAAAGGCAAGAGTCTGCATCTATTAACCCCAACCACCCCATCCATCCCACCCCCTTTCTCTCCCTCTTGGCAACCACAAGTCTATTCTCTAGGTCCATGGTTTTATTTTCTATGGAAAGGTTCATTTGTGCCATATATTAGATTCCAGATATAGGTGATATCATATGGATTTGTCTCTCTCTTTCTGACTTCTTTCCTTCAGTGTGAGAGTCTCTAGTTACATCTATGTTGCTGCAAATGGAATTATTTTGTTCTTCGTTATGGCTGAGTAGTATTCCATTGTATATATATATACCACATCTTCCTAATCCAGTTGTCCATTTTTTTGTTTTGTTTTGTTTTGTTTTTTTTTGTCTTTTTGCTATTTCTATGGGCTGCTCCTGCGGCATATGGAGGTTCCCAGGCTAGGGGTCCAATCGGAGCTGTAGCCACTGGCCTATGCCAGAGCCACAGCAACTCGGGATCCAAGCCGCATCTGCAACCTACACCACAGCTCACGGCAATGGTGGATTGTTAACCCACTGAGCAAGGGCAGGGACCGAGCCCGCAACCTCATGGATCCTAGTCGGATTCGTTAACCACTGCGCCACGATGGGAACTCCCCAGTTGTCTGTTAATGGACATTTAGGTTGTTTCCATGTCTTGGCTATTGTGAATAGTGCTCCAATGACCATGAGTGTGCATGTGTCTCTTTTAAGGAAAGTTTTGTCCAGATATATGCCCAAGAGTGGGATTGCTGGGTCATATGGTATTCTATGTATAGTTCTCTAAGGTACCCCCATACTGTTCTACATAGTGGTTGTACCAATTTATATTCCCATCAACAGTGCAAGAGGGTTTCCTTTTCTCAATACCCTCTCCAGCATTTGTTATTTGTGGACTTATTAATGATGGCCATTCTGACTGGTGTGAGGTGGTATCTCATGGTAGTTTTGATTCGCATTTCTCTGATAATCAGCGATGTTGAGCATTTTTTCATGTGCTTGTTGGCCATTTGTATCTCTTCCTTGGAAAAATGTCTATTCAGGTCTTTTGCCCATTTTTCAATTGGGTTGTTGTTTTTTTTGCTGTTGAGTTATATAAGTTGTTTGTATATTCTAGAGATTAAGCCCTTGTCAGTTGAATCATTTGAAAGTGTTTTCTCCCACTCTATAGGTTGTCTTTTTGTTTTCTTTTTGATTTCCTTTGTTGTACAAAAGCTTGTCAGTTTGATGAGGTCCCATTGGTTTATTTTTGCTTTTATTTCTGTTGCTTTGGGAGACTGACCTGAGGAAACATTTGTAAGGTTGATGTCAGAGAATGTATTGCCTATGTTCTCTTCCAGGAATTTGATGGTGTCTTGTGTTTTTATTTAAGTCTTTAAGCCATTTTGAGTTTATTTTTGTGTCTGGTGTGAGGGAGTGTTCTAGTTTCACTAATTTGCATGCAGCTGTCCAGGTTTCCCAGCAGTACTTGCTGAAAAGACTTGTCTTTTTCCCATTTTATGTTCTTGCCTCCCTTGTCAAAGAATTATTGACCATAGGTGTCTGGGTTTATTTCTGGGTTCTCTCTTCTGTTCCATTTGTCTGTCTGTTTTGATACCAGCACCACACTGTTTTGATGACTGTGGCTTTGTAATACTGCCTGAATCTGGGAGAGAGTTGCCTCCTGCTTGGTTTTTGTTCCTCAGGATTGCTTTGGCAATTCTGGGTCTTTTTTGGTTCTATATAAGTTTTTGGATTGTTTGCTCTAGTTTTGTGAAAAATGTCATGGGTAATTTGGTAGGGATTGCATTGAATCTATAGATTGCTTTGGGTAGTATGGCTGTTTTTACAATATTAATTTTTCCAATCCAGGGACATGGAATATCTTTCCATTTCTTGAAACCTTCTTTAATTTCCTTGATTAATGTTTTATAGTTCTTGGCATATGAGTCCTTTACCTCCTTGGTCAGGTGTGTTTCCAGGTATTTGATTTTTGGGGGGTGCAATTTTAAAAGGTATTGTATTTTTGTATTCCTTTTCTAATATTTCATTGTTAGTATACAGAAATGAGACTGATTTCTGAATGTTAATCTTATGTCCTGCTACTTTGCTGAATTTGTTGATCAGTTCAAGTAGTTTTGGGGTTGAGTCCTTAGGATTTTCTATATATAGTATCACATCATCTGCATAGCCACAGTTTTACCTCTTCTCTTCCTATTTGGATGCCTTTTATTTATTTTGTTTTTCTGATTTCTCAGGCTAGGACTTCCAGTACATGTTGAATAACAGTGGTGAGAGTGGGCATCCTTGTCTTGTTCCAGATTTTAGTGGGAAGGCTTTCAGCTTTTCTCCATTGACTATTATATTTGCTGTGGGTTTGTCATAAATGGCTTTCATTATGTTATGGTATGTTCCCTCTATACCCACTTTGGTCCGAGGTTTTTATCATGAATGGATGTTGAACTTTATCAATTGCTTTCTCTGCATCTATTGAGATGATCATGTGGTTTTTTTTTTGGATAAAAAAATAATAAACATTTATTTGATACAGTCATTTTTAATACATACAGTTGATGGCCCGCCCCCACGCCACTCGGGCCGGAGAGTGGGGACGAGGACCGGGGACAGATGGTCACAAGGCGGGCAGGGCCCGAGCTCACCGTCAAAACATCTTGCAAGTAAACACTTTGTAGATAGAATATATATGTATATATATGGTTACAAGTGATAGCTGGAACCTCTCTTTCGAAATGCACTTATTACGGAGAACTGGCATTAAAAAACCCAAACCAAGAAACCCAAAGTACAGGATGTGTGGCTGCCAGGCAGGAGGTGCTGGCTGTCCCAGAACCCCAGGCCTGCAGGCCCACTGCCCGGGACCCACAGGGGACACACAGGGACAGCCCTCCCCTCTACGGTCAGGGTGCACCCATTCTTTCCCTTCCAAACCAGAGGGACAGGAGGGGGGCTACAGCTGGGAAGACCACCAGTCACACCGGAGGACACTCATCTGCCCTTGCATGAGCAAAAAAGTGCATCCTATTTTTGTGTGAAGTGTCAGTCCCTTGAGTTAACCGTTTCCTGTTCTCAGGGCAAGGGGGGGAGGCTGGGCCAGAGGTAGATCTTCAGAAAGGGACCTGGCATTGTGCCCTGGGCTTGGGTCTTAGGCAGGGTCCACGCCCCCTGCACCGGGGTAGGGGCTGCCTGCCGCTCTGGTCCCTCTCACTGAAGGTTTCAGTCAAGGCCAGGAGGCTACCTGGCTGCACTCCCACCAGAGTGAGAAGTGGGCAGATGCTGCTGAGCTGCCCAGGGCTCTGGCACCATGGGAGGAGGGCTCTGTAACCAGCCTGCCACTGCCATCCACCAGCCGGAGTGTGGGAAGCAGGGAGGAAAGAGGGGGAAGAAAGCGGTCTGGCCCAGCAGCCACTTCTGGCGGCAGTCCCCAGGCCCACCTTAAAGACCAAAAAGGGGGTTAAAGTGCTAAACATCAAGTTACCCAGCACCCCACCTCTTCCCACACATCCGGCGGGGTCCCCACGCCAGGGACCACACTTGGACCTCGGGGGTGACAATGAAACTCATCCCCCTGCCAAAACCAGCCCCCACTCCCCAAGGGCCAAGTACCTGAGAGGCCGGGGCAGGTGGCCATCCCCAGCAGAGGTGTGGAGGTCCAACGCCTCCAGCCACTGATGACAAGGACAGAGTGCATGTGGGGCTCCCACCAGCACTTACTCCCCTGCCCCTCCTGCAGCTGCCCCTGCAGTGACCGCCCAACCCACCTCTACCTCCACCAGCTGCACATCAGTGACAGCGGGAACACAGGAAAGAAAGCCCTCCTGCCCCAAACCCCATGCTGCTTGCCTCAACCTTTGATGCTGGAGCACCTCCATCTGCCCATATGTCTCCACCCTCTGCTCAGATCAAGTGGGGAGAGTCCAGCCTCCACACCCCCTCCCTAGGACATCAGGCCAGAACTGCCCTGGGTCAGAACACGCTGGCCGAAAGAAGAAGCCAGAGACAGGCAGCACAGCACCCCAGCCCCAGGCCCTCCTGAAGCGGCTCCCCAGCGCAGGGGGCAGGGGGAGGGGAGTTGAGCCCAGACCAGAGCCCCCCCGCCCTCCAGGGGCTGGCTGAGGACAGGAGCTGGGGCCGAGGTGCCCAGTCAGCACCCGCCTCCCTGAGCAGGGGAGGGACCCAGCCCAGCCCCCAGATCCACTGTCGGACTGCACCAGGAAACCCTTAGCACCAAAGTGTCAGATAGTTGTGAGTTGTTGTATAAAAAAACAGAATAAAAAAAAGGTTGTTACTTGTCACAGCAACAGGACCGGCATCCACTACACCCAGGAGATACACGCACACGGGCAAATATCAAAATTCACATCATTCAGGATCGGCGAGGCCGAGCCCTCAGCCCACCCTCACCCCCCAGTGGAAAACAGCCTCCATCCACCCCAGCATCTCTGGGCACCCTCCGTGTCCCTGCAACGCCAGAGTGGGAAGGTGGGGTCCAGGCAGGAGGCCAGAAACCACGTGGCTACCTCCTCAGAGTGGACTCCCCCAACCCAACCTACAGACCTCAGGGCACCAAAGGGAGTCAAGACAGAGCCTTGGAACTGCTGCCGACCTGCTGTGAGTTTGACCCAGCTCCGCCCCAGCCTTTGGATCTCATGTCAAAAAGCCACATGGCCAGAAACAAAGGAGCAGGTAAGACGGTGGGCAGGAGGCTCCCATGGGAGCTTGGCCAGGGCCAACTCAGACCACCAAAGGCTGCTTCCCACAGGAATCACTACTCAGAGCCAGACCCCAGGTCCCTGCCCCACATGCCTGTGGACCCCAGGTGATCCCAGAACCCAGACTGGCCCAACCCTTGCCCACCGGGCTGCTGGAGCCAGGCCAGCAGTAGTAGCAAAGCTGGGGGCCGAGGCCGGAGCTCACTTCATGCGGCCCCACAGCCCTGCGCCCACAGCCCTTCAGAGGGAGAAGTAGAACCTCCTCCCCCCCACCCCCGCCGCCGCCGCCCGCCGGCCCCCCCCCTCGCCCCTCCCCCCAGCGGGAGCACTACTGACAGCTATCAGACTTGGGGTCTGTCCTGGGAGGTAGCTGGGGGTGCTGGGGCTCCAGTGTCAGGTCAAGAAGTGAGGCTGCTCAGGTCCCTTACCAGCCCAGAACCACAGGTCACCAGGGACCCTCGAGCTTGGGCCTGAGGAAGCAGACAGAGCATGGAGCTCGCCAGCCAAGGGCCAGAAGGCCATTGGCCGGCTCCATGTGGCCCAAGCACTGAAGCCCAGGCTGCAACCCTGCCTCCTGCCCAGCCAGGCCCCAGACTCGGTGGGCCCGGGAAGGTCCCTCTGGTCTATTGAACTTCCGCAGCTGCCCTGGCTCCCCGGCCCAGGAGCCTCAGCTCAGGGTGTCCCGCTGCAGCCCGGGTCCGGGGGGGGGGGGGTAGGACCACCTTCAGGGAAGGGAGAGGACTGGCTGCCCCGCAGGACAGCCGATCAGGCAGGGGCGGGGTGGAGACCCGGAGGGCAGAAGGCAGGAGGTGCCGGAGCCTCACCCGGGCGGGGGAGGGGATGGGCCGCGTGGGTACGGGCCCCACCCACCTGCCAGGCTCCACGCGCTCACTTCTCCGGTGCCTTGCCGGCTCCCACCTTCCGGCCAGTGGAGCCCCGGGCCCCCTTGTCTCTGCCTCCCGGAGGCCAGTCGTCCCGGCGGGGGACGTCCTGGGGGCCGACTCCTGGGGGGCCGATCCTTGGGCTTTCGGCCCCGCTTCTTCCCGCCGCCAGCCAGACTCTTCTGCTCCTTCTTGGGTACCGGGAGTCCCGGCCCTTGTGTCTGGGGGGCGGGTCTGCTGAAGTACGGAATCAGTTCTGGGCTCATGTGGTTTTTGAGTTTTCTTCTGTTAATGTGGTGTATGACATTGATTGATTTGCATATGTTGATGAATCCCACCTGGTCGTGGTGTGTTTTTTTGATAGGTTGTTGGATTTGGTTGGCTAAAATTTTGCTGAGAATTTTTGCATCTATATTCATCAAAGATATTGGCCAATAGTTTTCTTTTTTGGTGGTATCTTTTTCTGGTTTTGGTATTAGGGTGATGGTGGCATCATAGAATATCTTTGGGAATGTTCCTTCTTCTTCAACCTTTTGAAAAAATTGTTCACAGTATTCTTTCACGGTTTTTTTGTATTTCCCTAATATCCATTGTGATTTCTCCTTTTTCATTTCTTATTTTGTTTATTTGGCTTTTTTCTCTTCTCTTCTTGGTGAGTCTAGCCAGAGGTTTGTCAATTTTATTTACCTTTTCAAAGAACCAGCTCTTGGTTTTATTGATTTCTTCTAATGTTTTTTGAATCTCTATTTTATTGATTTCCTCTCTGATCTTGATTTCCTTCCTTCTGCTGACTTTAGGTTTTGTTTATTCTTCTTTTTCTAATTCATTTAGGTAGTGGATTAAGTTGTCAATTTAAGATTTTTCTTTTTTTCTTTAAGGAAGGCCTGTTTTGGTATGAATTTCCCTCTGGGCACTGCTTTTGTGGCATCCCATAAATTTTTAGAGGTTGTGTCTTATCATTTGTCTCTAGGTATTGACCCATTGGTTATTTAGTAGCACGTTGTTTAGTCTCCACGTAGTCATTTTTTTTTTTTCATTTCTTTTCCTGTGGTTGATTTCTAGTTTCCTGCCATTGTGTCAGAGTAGATACTTGAAATTCAATTTACGTATATTTAAATTTGTTGAGGTTAGCTTTGTGCCCCAGTATGTGATCAATTCTTGAGAATGTTCCATGTACACTTGAGAAGAATGTATATTCTGATATTTTTGGATTTAATGTCCTGAAGATGTCAATTATATCTAATTTTTCTACTGTGTCATTTAGGATCTCTGTTGCCTTATTATTTACTGTCTAGAGGATCTGTCCATTGATGTGAGTGGGGTGTTAAAGTCTCCTACTATGATTGAATTCCCATCAATTTCTCCTTTTATGTCCGTTAGTATTTGCTGGAGGTATAGGGTTGCTTCTATATTAGGGGCATATATATTGACGATTGTAATACTCTCTTCTTGAATGGATCCTTTAACCATTAAATTGTGTCATTCTTTGTCTTTTTTTTTTTTTTTTTTATTTTGTCTTGTCTTTTGTCCTTTTTAGGGCTGAACCCACGGCAGAGGTTCACAAGCTAGGGGTCTAATCGGAGCTGTTGCTTCCATCCTAGGCTAGAGCTGCAGCAATGCCAGATCAAGCCATGTCTGTGAACTACACCACAGCCCACAGCAACACCGGATTGTTAACCCACTTACTGAGCAAGGGCAGGATTGAACCAACAACCTCATGGTTCCTAGTGGGATTCGTCCGCTGGGCCATGATGGGAACTCCCCCTTCTTTATCTTTCTTTATGGCCTTCATTTTAAAGTCTGCTTTGTCTGATATGAGTAGTGCAACTCCTGCTTTCCTGTCTTGTCCATCCCCTCACTTTCAATCTATATGTGTCCTTTGCCCTAAGGTGAGTTTCCTGTAGACAGCAGATTGAAGGTTTTTGCTTTTTTATCCAATCTGCCACTCCATGTCCTTTGATTGGAGCATTCAGTCCATTGACATTTAAGGTGATTATTGATAGATATGTATGTATTGCCATTTTAAACCTTGTTTTCCAGTTGATTCTTTGTTTCTCTTTTCTTTTCTTTTTTTGGTTGGATGATTTCCATTTATTTTATGCTTGAGTACTTTTCAGTTTTTGTGAATGTAATGTCTGGATTTGTGCTTGCCCTCTTTTTTAAGTAAGTTAACACCTTCCTATATCTGCTTGCTTTTGCTTATAATCATGTAGTCTCAAACACATCAAAAAAGAATTGATATTTTCTTACTTTCCTTTCCCACCTTGTATGATTTTGATGTCTTTTTTTTTTTAACATCTTCATGTTTAGATCTGTATCCTGGCTTATTTAAGTGATGGCTTTCCAATTGTGGTTTCCTCCATCTTAATTCTCCTTACTTTCTTTTTTTTTAATTTATAGAAGCCCTTTCAGTATTTGTTTTAGAATGGATTTAGTATCGCTGTACTCTTTTAGCTTTTGTTTGTTGGAGAAATTCTTTACTTCCCCTTCTATTTTAAATGTTATTCTTGCTAGATAGAGTATTCTAGGTTGCAAATATTTTTTCTTTTCAGCACATTAAATATATCTTGCTGTTCCCTTCTGGCCTGTAGTGTTTCTGTAGAGAAATCAGCTGATAGCCTTATCGGGTTCCCTTATAATTAACGTTTTGCTTTTCTCTTACTGCCTTTAGAATCCTCTTCTCTTTATCTTTAATTTTGCTATTTTTATTATAACATGTCTTGGTGCAGGCCCCTTTGGGTTCAACTTGTTGGGGGCCTTCTGTGCTTCCTGTATCTTGATATCAGTATCCTTCAGATTTGGAAAGTTTTCAGCCATAATTTCTTCAAATATATTTTCAATCCCCTTTTCTTTTTCTTCTCCTTCTGGAATTCCTATTATGCATAGATTGGCCCACTTTATATTATCCCATAGGTCTCTTATATTGTTTACATGTTTTTTCATTTGGTTTTCTGTCTGCTGTCCTGATTGGGTTATTTCCATTATTCTATCTTCCATGTCACTAATTTGTTCCTCTGCATTATTCATTCTGTTCATTATTGCCTTTAGCTTAGTTTGCATCTCTACAAATGAGTTTTCTACTTTTTCTTGGCTCATCCTTATATTTTACGGTTCCTTTCTAAAGGAATCTATATTACTGTTCATATCCTCTCTTAATTCCTTCAGTATTTTCGCTATCTCACTTTTGACCTCAGTATCTGGCGGACTGCAGAGGTCTGTTTCATTGATGACTGCTTTAGGTGAATTCTCCTGTTCTTTTAACTGGGAATGGTTTTTGTGTTTCTTCATCTTGCTTGTGTTTTTCTTTTTCTGTGAGTTTGGGGAAGCCAAACTCTAGTCTTGTAAGTCTACTTCTATGCCAGAGTACCCCTTGGTATTTTTTGGGGGGTTACTACTTATTTTCAGTGTGAGAGTATGAATATTTTCTGTCTCTTTCTTTGGTGTGAGCAGGCTGTTGTTCCCAGGATGCTCAGTGTGTTTTCAGTGAGAAAGAGGCAATGGGTAGGGCCAGCAGTCAGTGCCTGGTCTTTGGGTTCTCAACAGCAGCATGTACCTGTAGAAAGGTGATACAGGCTACTTCTAGTTTCAGGGCCCTGGGAGTGGTAATGAGCTCTAGACAAATCTACAATGTGACCAGACCATTTGGCAGTGGCAGCAGCGGGGTGCGTGTGTTTCCAGGGAAGTGAGAGCAACAACAGCTTGTGTTCGATTGAAATGTCTTCCTCTGAAGTGATTGGAACCACAGGTGTTGCAGTTCAGGGTCCCCTAGTGGTAGTCCCCATGACCACCTCTGGAGTCAGTGATAACTGCAATAGTTTGCCCCCACCACCTGTAGACCTTGCATAAAGCAACCCATCTCACTTAGCCTACATAGGAAGTGCTGCACAGGCTGTTCCTAGTTTCAGGATCCTGGGACGTGACAGAGATCAGGTGTTCGGGTATTGCCTGGAGCATTTGGCAATGTCAGCAGCAGGGCGGGTGTGTTCCCAGGGTGGGAGAGCACCAACAGTTGGTGTTCAGTCACAATGCCCTCCTCTGTGGTGTACTTGAGGTGAATGGGGCTGCAAGTGGTGTCTGTTCACAGACCCCTAGTGTTGTCCAGACACTCCCACCTCTGGAGCCAGAGATAACGGCAGTGATTTGCCCCCTTGCCTCATATAGACCATGCAAGAAGCACCTCATCCTGCTTAGCCCCCACAATAGGTGCTGCACAAGATGCTCCTAGTTGCAGGTTCCTTGGAAGGGACAGGGATCAGGTATCTGGGAATTGCCCAGAGTGTTTGGTAGTGGCAGGAGCGGGGTGGGTGTGCTCCCAGGGGAGCGAGAGCAACAACAGGTGGTGTTCCAATGCAGTGTCCTTCTCTGTGGTGCCCTCTGAGGTGGTTGGGGCTGCAAGTGATTTTTGTTCAGGTATCCCTGGTGGCAGTGGGCCACGCCCACTCTGGAGTCAGCGATAACTGCACAGTTTGCCCCTAGCACCTGCAGACCATGCAAGAAGCACTCTGTCCCACTTAGTACATGCAGGAGGTGCTGCACCATCTGCTCCCAGTTGTAGGGTCTTGGGAAGGGACAATGACCAAATGGTTGGGCACTACCCAGAGCTTTTGGCACTGGTAGCTATAGGAAGGGTGCATTCCCAGGGGAGTGAGAGGAACAGTTTATGGTGCTTGGTTGCAGCACCCTCTTTTATTTCTTTTTTGCCAACCCCTGAGGTGACTGGCATCACAGGTGGAGCCCACTCACAGGCCCCCTGTGGTGGCAAGACACGCCTCCCTCTGGCCTCTGAGATGACTGCCGTGGTCTGTCCTTGCCACCTGTAGATTGTACAAGAGGCACCACGTCACTCTTAGCCCCCTCATGCCCTCAGCCCACACAAGAGGTGCCCAGCCACCTGTAGCCTGCAGAAGAAGCACCCAGTCTCCTGTAAAGAAGCTTCTCATGGCCATAGCCTGCGCCAGAGCAGCCCCACCCTCTGAGAGCCCAGGGGCAAGCACATGCTCCAGCGCAGAGAGTTTCCTATGGTGGTCGGTCCCTCCTCCTCTCACCCTCCCCAACAATGGTGCTTTGCCTCTCCTGTGGGCCTGGACCTTCTCCCAGGCTCCCTTGGCCATGGCATTCCCCTCCTCAGCCCGTAAGGTACTACTCCCCTACCCATGGTGTGGGGAACTGCTCCTTAGCCCCTCAGGCTCTCCCCACAAAGCCAATCCCAGTCCTCTCCCCAGGGCTGACCTCCGGAGCCTGAGTCTCAGTGCCCAGCCCCCGCCCGAGCATCTCAGGTGGTGGTGTCCAGACCGGTGTTTCAGATGATCTGTGCGGCTCTCACTCTGCTTTTCTGTTCTCAGTCCAGCTGCTGTGCTTTTCTCAGTGACTTTAAAGTCCCTCTGACTTGGCTGATCTTTCTGTCAGTTAGGTGGCTTCCCAGGAGGTGGGTTCCTTTTCTCCTTCACAGCTCCCTCTCAGGAATGCTAGTCCCATCCTGATTTTTTTTCTCTCTCTCCCCTTTTTTTCTTTTGTTCTACCCAGTTATCTCAAGAGTTTCTTGGCCTTTTTGGAGGTTAAAGTTCTTCTGCCAGCATTCAGTTGTTGTTCTGTGTGAGTTGTTTTACATGTAGATGTATTTTTTGATGTGTTTGTGGGAGAAGGCGAGCACGACCTCTTATTCCTCTACCATCTTGCTCCCCTCCCCCATTGTTGATTTTTAATAGGGAATCTCAGGAATAATTCAGTATCTCCCAAATTGATCTGGTGGTTTAGGTAATTCCTTGGAATTATGTCATATGCTAAGGACACAAATTCCATATAAACAATATGTTCTTCCTGTTTAAAGTGAAGAGAAGGAAGCATTATTATGGTGTTAGGTTCTCCTTTCCTGTTATTAAAGAAGCAAGCTGCTAACATGTTTTGAGGTACCTAAGAAGAGATGCACATGACAAAGGAGAGAGAGAAGCCTCCAACTGATAACCACACTAAAGAGAGGTCCTCTTTCTATCAGCCTGTAAGGCCAGTGCTGGGACTGCAGCCTTGAGCAAAACCTACCCATGCTATGCCTGGGCTCCTGACCCAAAAAAACAGTGAGAAAATAAATGGGACATTGTATGTGTGTTTGTGTGCACAAGGAATGCTTCTAAACACAGTGGTTTTCAAAACATTTCATATTGTTCCTTATTTGGATATGTATTATTCTAGTGATATGCATTTTAGTTCAAACCTAAAATTAATAGCAATTTGAAAATGTGATAGTTAAATGAATGTGTCTGGCAGTTAAAGACTAAGTTGAAAAAATTGTAAATGTCCATCATGCCACATGGTGCAGGGAAAGTGAACATTTGGTAGACAATTTTTACCTTCAATAGTTGTTCCACTAAATTTGTGTTTATAGCAGATGATTCTTTTTTTTAATGTACTGTTATTACTTTTAATTAGTAAGCCATTACAGTGAGCTTGTCAATTTTATTTTTGTCCAACCTAGGAAAGAGTTCATTTCCCCTGTATCAACAATTCACACCATCTAAATTGCAAAGCTTGCTCTAATTTTTTTTTAAACACCTATTGTGATGAATTAAGTCCTTAGCACTATCACTCTTTAAATTAATTAGGCAGAAAATGGAAAAGAAATCTTTTAAAACAAAGAACTTTTGTGGAAACCTAAAAAAGAAAGTTACAAATGAACTTATTTACAAAACAGAAGCAGACTCTCATACTTAGAAAACAAAGTGTAGTTACCAAGGGGAAGGGTTTGGGAGGGAAGGATTGGGAGCTTGGGATGGCATATACACACTATGTTATATGGAATGGATGGTCATGGGGGACCTGCTACATATATAGCACAGGAAAATGTACTCAATATTCTGTGATAACCTTTATGGGAATAGATATGTGTATATGTGCGGCTGAATCACTTTATGGCACAGCAGAAATTAACACAACATTGTAAATCAACTATACTTCAATAAAATTTTTTAAAAAATTATGGTTCAAAGGATTGTGAACAATAAAGACAATGAGAATACAAATCAACAAAATGAATGCTTAGATTGTTATACTGTAACTGTTATGCAGGAGCTATTCCCATACAGGAGAAGTAAAAGAGCATTCTTGCATATGGAATATAATTTAGGAAATTAAATACTTCTAGTTTTCCATGGCTTCATTATTTAAATTATTTTGACGGAGCATGATAATGTGAGAAAAAAGAATGTATACATCTATGTGTAACTAGGTCACCATGCTGTATAGTAGAAAATTGACAGAACACTGTAAACCAAATATAATGGAAAAAAATAAAATAGTGGCTAGGTAATTCTTAAAGTTTATAGAAACTAGAAGCTGGGCTAGGGAAGAAACTAAGATAGATTTGACAGGAAAATAAAGTTTAATTGAAAAAGCAAAATAAATAAATAAATAATTTTGTGGCATGAATTCATTATGCACACTCACGCTAAACACCAATAAAATTACATTTTTAAGCAATGAACAAGTAAGTTTTGGATTATTAACCACTTAGTGAATAGTATCTCCTGTTTACATTATGAAGTTAGTCATTCTCACCAAAGCTTAAAATGCAGTCTTCCTATTTTGACATTGTCCTCAGTTAAAACTGTGGTACCAAATATTTCTCATAATTAGCACTGAAAACTTTGAATTTCTCAGCTATAATCTTTCAGAGCAGTGGCCATGGGTACCATATTGATACTTGTATTTCTAAACTAACAAAGTAGATGTCCAACAAATATTGTTGAATAGCAGAATTCTCCCAGACTGTTAGGATGCTAAGGCTAAATTAGTATTTTCATCATAGATCTTAATGCACAAATTCTTAAATTGGTCCTTGAGTTAGTTATTTCTACAGTTATTTCTAATTTAGCTTCTCAAGAACATGTAACATTTCTACTCCTGTATTTTGAAATTCATACATGTTTTAAACAAGCATAGCAGCATGCTAAAGGAGTGAGGTGGGAGAGGACCAAATTATGAGCAGCTATAGACTGGGAGGATGGGAACATGGTCTATAGGCCAACTAAAAGCAATCGTAAACCTACTGATTTCATTTTGCTTTTTATTAACACCGTGTTTATCAATTCTAAACAATGTCACTGATAAAATTTTCTTCCCCAATATGGTGGACCACTCCACAGTACCTGTCTTGGTAAATCACTAAAGAATAAATCAATAAATAAGAATTTTTGCATAGTTTGCAGAATCTTATTTGCATCACGTTGCTGAAGGACAGTGTGAACTTTTCAATAAGAAACAAACATTCATAAACTAAAGTCATGAACATTTTTAATTAGGAGATTATAACAAGAAAAAAGTGAATGAGTAAGTAATCGATAAACAGCAATTTTGTGATGTAGGTATGTTTTAATTTGCAAAGAAGAAAAAATGTGACTTTTGTATACCATATACAGTCTAATGGCTTGAGAATATTATTAGCACATGTAAATGAAACAGTATACTGTTCATCGTTTTCTAGTTTATTATTTATTTTTAACTATTATTTTCATTTAATGGTTAGTGGGTGGGTACCTTTTAATTTGAAAAATATTTTATTAAGTAACATATAAATATCAAGGTACAAATACTAAGCATTACTAATGCTATACGGCACTAGCTTTAGAAACCATTGAATAGCTATTGGGGTATTTTTATATCAATTTTATATGTTCCTGTATATGTTTTACCAAATTTAATTTGATTGTTTTCATTTTTCATAGATATACCCATAGTGCTTGGCTCATGCTCAACCTTATTAAAAGGCTCTATTTCATTTCCACATGTATATGTCTGTCTCCTCAATTAGCCATAAATTCATTGAGAGTATGTCTGTATCCCTCTTGGGCACTGGAGCAGTGCACTGCATATGTTAAATAATTATTTAATGAATAGTAGTTAAAAAAAAAGTAACCCATGCATAGGAAAAATACAAAATAAGTATAATAAAAATGAAGAAAGTGGAGTTCCCACTGTGGCTCAGCAGAAACAAACCCAACTTGCATCCATGATGATGCAGGTTAGATCCCTGGACTCAGTAGGTTAAGGATCTGGCATTGCTGTGAGCCGTGGTGTAGGTTGCAGATATGGCTCAGGTCTGGCATTGCTGTGGCTGTGGTGTAAGCCAGCAGCTGCAGCTCTGATTGGGCCCCTAGCCTGGGAACCTCCATATGCTGAAAGTACAGCCCTAAAAAAAAGAAAAAAATTAAGAAAGTGAAAATCACAAAGTCTCTGAAGAAAACACCATTTTTATGCTTGACAGTACTTAATTATTTGGATGTTATATATTTATATGCATGTGTTATAAAAGGATTCAGGGTATGGATATCATTTTACAAATTATGTTTTAAAAATGTTATATACTGTGTTAAAATTATTAATTGTTAAGAAAATTATGCAGCAGTCACATTCAATACCTACATGTTCTTCTATTGTAAATATGAACTAAACTCATTGCATCGATATTATTTTTCTATTTTATTTATTTATTTATTGCTTTTTTTTTTTTTTTTTAGGGCCGCACCTGCAGCATATGAAGATTCCCAGGCTAGGGGTCCAGTTGGAGCTACAGCTGCCGGCCTACACCACAGCCATAGTAATGCAGGATCTGAGCCATGTCTGCGACCTACCCCAGAGCTCACAGCAACACCAGATCCTTAACCCACTGAGCGAGGCCAGGGATCAAACCCACAACCTCGTGGTTCCTAGTCAGATTTGTTTCCACTCTGCCACAATGATAACTCTCAAGATACTATTTTTGCTATTGTAAACAATATGCTATAATAACTATATTTATAGGCAAATTATTATACTCATTTTCTTGATTAGTATAAATTCCTATAAGTGGAGTTTTCATAGCAAAGGAAATGTATAGGGCCATTTTATATATGAAATTTCATGGTCACTTCGCACATGTAGGCACTTAATTCCCATAAGCTTTTTTTTTTTTTTTTTTTGTCTTTCTGGCTTTTCTAGAGCTGCTCCCATGGCATGTGGAGGTTCCCAGGGGTCTAATTGGAGCTTAGGCACCTGGCTGTGCCAGAACCACAGCAATGCTAGATCTGAGCTGCATCTGTGACCTACACCACAGCTCACAGCAACACCAGATCCTTAACCCACTGAGCAAGGCCAGGGATCGAACCCCCAACCTCATGGTTCCTAGTTGGATTTGTTAACCACTGCACCACAACGGGAACTCCCCTCATAAGCTTTTAAAGGGTCTGTGAAAATATTTCAGTCACAAAGAGAAAAATAAGTTTGTTTTAAAATGCTTAAATGAAGCAACAAAATCAAAATTGATAATTACCTTAAAGTTAACATTGTTAATTTAATTAAATGGCTATATTTAATATTGCTAAATTTTCAGCTCGTAGACACATTTTTATTGGGAAATTTTCTTCATAATAAATTTTAAGTAGGAGTTCCCATCATGGCTCAGCAGTAACGAACCCAACTACTATTCATGAGGACGTGGGTTTGATTCCTAGCCCTGCTCAGTGGGTTAAGGATCTGGTGTTACCATGAGCTGTGGTGTAAGTCACTGACAGGGCTCAGATCCCACACTGTTGCTGTGGCTGTGGTGTAGGCCAGCAGCTGCAGCTCCGATTGGACCCCTAGCCTGGGAACTTCCATAAGCCA
Organism: Phacochoerus africanus; assembly: GCF_016906955.1. Taxonomy (NCBI): domain Eukaryota; kingdom Metazoa; phylum Chordata; class Mammalia; order Artiodactyla; family Suidae; genus Phacochoerus; species Phacochoerus africanus. Next base: position 185,682,492 of record NC_062544.1, on the reverse strand, counting down.
TGGGTGCAGTCCTAAAAAGCAGAAAGAAAAAAAAAATTAAGTAGACATAATAGTTGCATTCCAAACAGGCAAGCCATTTTAAAAGTAACATCTTAATTCAAGTATTTATAGCAGGAATATTATCATTAAAGTAAACACAGATATATTTTAATATGTGTAATATATTGTTGAATATATTTAATGTAGAGTAGGATCTCCAAAAATAAAAATAATAATAGTCTACAAAGTGTTCAATAGTGGCCAAGGGTATGTTGTGTTTTAAGAGAGTGATGTACATTTTTATCAGAAGCTTGTACCAGTTTGTAAGTATTTCAAAAAAATTGACACAGAAATCAATGGGATGAATTTCAGCGCTATGTTAGAACCACATCTCTCTTCAGTTTCATGATGGAAATACCAAAGTTGACCTCCATGCCAAAGAAAAATACCTTCTTAAGATATTTTACTGCCGATAATGAAGCAACGCATTCTCCTTCAGAGGAATAATGATACTACATTTAAAATATTAATATTACATCTCACCAATTTATTTAATGTGGAATCAAAACACAAAATTATGTACAGCTTCAAATAGCAAAGAGAGTAAAGACCTAAGAAGGATTAGAAGAGAAACTAGTTTGTCAACATGTGGGTCCCTTTACCGACTTTCTTTTTCCTTATGATGACAACGCTTGAGATTTACTTCTTAACTTTTATTTATAACCTACAGCAGTGTTAATTATATTTATCATGTTGTATGTTTATTACATCTGTAGTACTTTTTTGTCATATAACTGGAAGTTTGTACTTTTGAGTACATTTATCCAATTCTCCCTCCCCCAATCTGCTGCCTTTGGTAACTACAAATCCAATCTATTTTTCTATGGGTCTGTTTTTTTTTTTTTGAATTATAATTGACCTACAACATTAGGTTAGTTCCTGTTACACAAGTAGTGATTTGATATTTCTATACATTGTAAAATGATCACTGTGATAAGTCTGGTTACCATTCGTTACCATACAAAGATGTTATATAATTTTTGACTACATTCCTCATGTGGTACATTTTATACGCGTGAGTCATTTATTTTGCAGCTGGAGTTTATGCCTATTAATGTCCTTCACCTGTTTTCTCCTCACATATTTGTCTTTCCCCATACCAGTTTCAAAGAGAGAATAATGTATTTGATTCAGCAAAGCATATTAGTGACCACCATAAGATAATTGTAACACTATCCTACAGATAACTGGTTTTCTTACATTTAATTTCTCTGACCTATCAATTATCTTCTTTCCTCTTCTATCAACAACAGATCTGAGAAGATCTGAAAGAGAGATCATGCCAGTACCTGCTTCAGGAGTGGAGATATCAAATGCCTATCTAGGGGCAAGGTAGGGGTAAATGAGGTAAGAGAACCTACAAGAACTGTAAAGAAATGTACCTACTGTATGTGTGGTGAGAATATGCTAAAGAGCAGACACCAGTTTGAAGCCACACTACTTGATGGAGCTTGTACCCAGCCAGAACTCATACTGGGACTTAAATCCATGAGCTGGGACTCCAATCCAGCCAAAACTCAGACAGGGACTTGAAATTACTGCCTTTTAATTAAAACCGCTCACCTGGTGTCAGGATTTATTGAAGCTCAAGTTCTTTTGTCTTGATGCAGAAAGAATTCATTGTGAGGCAAAGTGGCAGGCAAAGAGAGAGTTTATTAGCATAGCAAGCTCGTGAGAAATATCAGCTGGGCAGGAAAGGGAGCACAGACCGAAGAACTAAGAGGGCTACATTTTTATAATCAAAGAAAAAAATGGGGAGGGGAAAAGATCACCTTCTTCCTTATTGTGGGGTGGAGGTAAGGCTTGCATCATTAGTTTCTCCTTTAACACTATATTGTCTGACTGAGACTGTTTCATGGTGCTATTTAAATCATATGTGTATTAGAGGGAGTTCCTGTCATTGTGGCTCAGCAATAACCCAACTAGTATACTAGTATCCATAAGGATTCTGGTTTGATCCCTGGCCGCACTCAGTGGGTTAAAGATCTGGTGGTGTAGGTTTGCATTGCTGCAGCTGTGGTATAGGCCAGCAGGTACAGTTCTGATTTGACCTCTAGCCTGGGAACTTCCATATGCCATGGGTGTGGCCTTAAAAAAAAAAAAAAGGCATATGTATATTACCAAAGGGTGGTAACAAATACTAAAATATGGTATTTCATCTCAGGTTTAGGCATAATGTCCCCTTTCACCTAGTTTCTTTCCAAATGCAGAACTGACATCTATTTTTCTGTGGAAGTAAGTAAGTCTGTTTAGTTTCAAAATGTTCTGATTGTTGCTTGGTTAGTAGATTCTTTTCTTGAGTGGACAGTAGTTTACCAGTCTCCAAAATTCCTTTAAAAGTTCTCTTTCAGGCTTTAATCCCCTAGTGGGATTTCTAAACTAACTATTTAATTATCCAATTCTATCCCTATCAAGCTGAAACCAACTAATGACTATATAACACTTAGAATGATATTAAAATTCTTTAATCTGGCTCTGGTTGTCTTCAAAGTTAGTTTGAACTACTTTTGTGCTCATGACATTCTAGCCGCATTGTCTATCTATCTCATGCATCTTTGTCTTTATCGTATAGATACCTGGAATTCTATCCCTCACCCTCCCTGCACAATGAACATTCCTAGCACCTCTTACATGAGTCACTTCAAAAGAAATAACCCTTTATTTCTATGGCCATTATTTGTTCCACTGCATCCAGTATATACTTCTGTCAAACAAAGTGTCTTAAGTCAGGGTTACTCAACGCTGGCACTCTTGGGCTTTTGAACCTGGTAAAGCTTGTTTGGGAGGACTGCTGTGTACATTGTAAGATGGTTAGCACTATCCTTTGCCTGTACTCTATAGCATGCCAGTAGCATCCCACCAACTTCTAGCAACCAAAAGTGTCTCCAGACATTCCTAACTACCTCTAGTTGCCACTGGTTGAAATCACTGATTTAGGTATATTTTTTCTATTGTGCTTTCTTGCTCAGAGGCTTAATATCCCTTCTTACAGTATCCTCCTTGAGAGTAAACATCACCATGTCTGACTTATCTCTATATCCCACAGCCATCCCATGACCAGACACTAAGAAAATATTTGAGTGAAGCATATATTATATAACATGAATTTATCCTTAATCATATTGGCTGTTGAAGGGTCACAGTTAAATTTATCCCCAGGAATTGCCCTGACCAAAGCACACCCATGATTATGCCCTTTTCCAGCGAGCAGCCCACATCTGCTGACTATAATGTTTAAGGGTCAAGCCCCAGGGGCTCATTTAGCATCACATCTCAGAGGTCATTCATACCAGTTCCTGAAATTGGGAGACTGGCTGACACCTCTGTCATAGCTGCATCACAGTTCATTCTCTCTTTCTGTACAATCTGTTTTCCTTACAACCTCACAGATGCCATTCTCAAATGTACTCCCTGATAAACCTCTGTCGTGAACCCAGCCTGCATAGAAGGTAACCCCTTACTGTGAAAATTTACAAAGTCAGATGCCTTTTTTGTCCCCATAAGAGTGAAGATGATCGATGAAAGGAAACATTAAAAAAAAAAATACCACTGATTGTAATATCAATGAGAGATATAAAACACCCTTCTTAGAGAAAACATTTTATTGAATGTAGGGTACTAGAATTTTCGGTATAAGGGAGAAATTACTAGTGATCAGAAGGAAAAGACATTTTCCTCTGTTTACGCAGTTAATCCAATGTAGTCCATTAACTGCTTTGGAGCACAATGTTTACTTTGTTAACTTAAGTTTCTTTTTTTTTTTTTTCAGGTGTCTACTGAAAAGTACATTTTAGTCTTTAAAAAAAGAAAGAAAAAAGAAAGGTAAGAAAAAAAGAAAAGGGAAAAAAATTCCCTAGCTAGACTTCTTGAGTTTGGCCACAGTCTAGCACAGTAAGATATTTAAAGAAATAAAACTAATTTCATTTTAACAAATATCATTTATATCCATACTTTAAATTTTTTTATATCTTAGTCATGATCACAAGTTAATCTCAATGTTGTTTCTAACATAAAATTCAATTCCTGTGTTATCTCTATTTTTTTCCCCTAATTTTAGAATCATTTCCTGGCAGTTTTGACATTTATAATTTTACATTGCTTATTCTTAAAATTTAAAATATATCTTCCTGGATTGAAAAAGCATTCACTATCCCATCAATGCCAAGCAATAAAATTAACATTTAAAAATGTTATAGCAATTGCAAAACAAAAAATATGAAATCATATTTGGAAATCATCAAATGTACTGGAGCTTTGTTGTTGAATATTTTAATGATGAAGTATTGCATGGGTTCTTGTTTACTATTGTTCAAAGAGTACACATAAAGTTAAATACAACAGATGTGTGTAAAGTATGACCAACAGGATAAGGAATAAGACATATTTTTGATGCCATGATTAAGGGATTTTTTTATCATTATTTTTGTGATTTGATTATCTTCAACCACTTGATTTTGCTCCTGTACCACTTATACACAGTTATTGCAGCAATAGATAGATTCATTTTTCAGAAACAATGAGTTTCATGTGTCCTCTTTATCATCTCTTGCTCTCAAGGAAGTCAAAACAAAGGAAAAATATATAAAAGAGAAAATTTGATGGCAACACACATGTGTAGCATACAAAACTATATTTATATAAACATGTTTATTTCTAAAGAAATTTTGGTTTTCAACGAGTTATCCAGGAAGGAAAAAAAGGATACAGTTTGCTCTCCCTGTCTAATTGTGTGGAAACCATAGTTTCTGAGGGCAGACTGTACTGTGCCATTTTATATAAGGGACTTGAGCATCATTGGATTTTCATATCTGCTGAGGTCCTAGACCAGTCTCCCAAGGATACTGAGGGACAATTGTAGAAGTAAATATATCCCAGCTTCTTGGGGAGAAGTGAGCACTTAGCCCTTCTCTGCCATAAAGAGAATAGTGTTTTGTACTAACCCTGGCCTTGATCCTCTATACAACCCCCCACCACACAAACACAAACACACACACACACACACACACACACACACACACACACACATTCCATTTGCTGCTGGGTGTGGTTATAGTTTATTACATTTCCATCTCTGAAAAATATTCCAAATAGACTCAAATTCTTTGTTCTCCATTAAAATACAGACTTCTCTTGTCTCTGCACCATCCAGCATATTCTCTTTTCCTATCTCCCTCACACATTTTTTTCTCACACACATGTCCTCTCTTGATTTTTCTCTCCCCCTCTTCCTCCCTCTTTCTCACTTGCTCCTACACCTACACCCTTTCAGTCTCTCTCTCACATACTCCCTCTTCCAGGCATGCTGGCTCACTCTCACATCCTTAACTATTCTCCTTGCTCTTGCACACATCTTGTTTATAACCCTTCTTTCTCTCCTGCTATCCACCCTCTTAACCGCACTCTCTACCATCCTCTCACCTCCTCTCTCATTCAGTATTTCTCTCTCAGCCTTTCTGAAACTTACTCACTTTCACTTGTCTTAAATCTTCTTACATTTACTCTTAAATCCTCTCTTGAACCCTTGCCTTCATTCTCTCACCCTTTCTTCTCTCTTTCACACTCTCACTCTTCTTTTTTTCTTTTCCTTCCTCCTTCCCACCCTTCCCTTTTCATATGCAAAGAAGAAGAAATTGGTGGAGACCTACCTCCTCCTGCAAAATTCCATTCTGTGTTTTTTCCTTGCAAGCAGAGAAAGTCTGTTCCCTGCTGGTAAACTGGTGACAACAATACATGCAGGAGGAAGAAAGCTCTTTCTTAGGGCTTGAACACTTTAGCCTAGCTTAACAAAACCTGCCTTAGAACATAAGACACAATCATGCTACTAATAAAGTAGTAATAGTATTTTTTATTATTTGTCTTTTTGGGGGTTGTGTAACCCTCCTGTGACCCATATTGATTCACATGTATATTTTATATGTAATTCATATATGTTATATATATATATATATATATATATATACACACACACACACAATGTAAATAAATGTATACATATATATAGTTCTAGGAAAAATAAGTAAATAAGCAGGATAAGAACCCAACGTAGCATCCATAGGCTGCAGATTCAATCCCTGGCCTCACTCAGTGGGTTAAGGGCCCAGTGTTGACGCAAGCTGTGGTGTAAGTCACAGATGTGGCTTGGATCCAGTGTTGCTATGGCATAGGCTCAGCTGTAGCTCCAGTCTGATCCTGAAGTAGTTCTGGCCTAAGAAAAGTACTTGGTGTATAATTTCTGCAAACATTTCTGACCAACAATGTTATATACAGAATTTGTAGACAACTGAAATTGTTTCTTTTTCAGTTCTTTTTCTTGGTTAGCCTAATCAAGAATAAAATGTTCAGACTGACTCCTCTACTAAATGATAGCTTATTATTTCCTACCCTCCTAAATGTTCAAAATTCTCTCTTTCCAAATTGCCTGTGTTTTTGTCTTTTGAATCGTCTATTTATTTTGTAAGTCCTGTTTTTGCCTTTGTTGTATGAAAATGTTCCATGTATTGGTTTTCCTTTCTGTAGTTATCATCTGTTTTGCAACAATCAGGAGTTTATCTCAGGGAATGCCTAAAGCCATGGTGCTGACCTTAGTCAAAGCTGATTGAAATGAACTAATGATTAATATAATCCTGTATTAAGGTCTGAGATATCAGAGGGCAGGCTGAATCAGCTTGTCAACATTATTTATGAAAATATACCCATTCATGGTTTTTGTATGGTTTTCATTATGATCTCTTGGTTTCTGCTGTTAAGCATGGTCACGAAGCCTGATGTTGGCTCTGTGGCCAAAGAGGACTAAGAGACCCCTCCCTGTACGGATTTGTGATTGTCTTGAAAACAAGGCATCATTCATATGTCTTCATCATCATGCATGATGGCTGGAAGACAGAGCACATCTTGTATAGTTGAGAACTTGTCCTGGTGACTCAACAGGAAGTCAGATTTCTCTGATATTTATCTGTGCTTTATTCTCTTGCTATACATTCTTTTTCTTTATTAAAACTTTTCATGAGTATACTCTGTGGAACCTCATGAATCCCTTCAATTATCTGACTGTGTAATAGTTGGCCCTTTTATTTAAATAAAATAAAATAGCAGGGTAATTAACTATGTTCTTTATAACTCTTATTTTTCTGAACTATGCTGATAAAAAATGTCTCATTGTTTCAATGATAAATTCCTCATAAACATCTGAGGACAGAACCTATTATAGGAGATTTTCTATTCTGCAGAGGCTACCAACATCTATCAAAGTTGTCACCTCTGTATCAAGAAATTTCAAGAAAGAGTTGGAAGATTTGTAAGGGCCAAATTATAAAAGAGCTGGAAGATTAGGCTGATGTTCTTTTTTATAGTTTGTCTAGAAGCACCATTTAAATCCTCATCACAAGTATTTTATATTGCTAGTATGGTAAAGATTATCATGGTCCCAGTATGATACTTCACTTTGTGTCTTGTGAAGACAAAGCATATATAAAATTTACGCATATATAAAATTAACAGATGGGTTGTTGTGACTCACATCAACTATGCTATAGTTATAATTTTCCCACAGTTGGGTGTGACCTTGATTCAGGTAACATACTGATCTACTAAAGCAGCACTCTGCCCTTTCAGAGACATAAATGAGTCTCTGCTTCTTTATGGTAGCCCTCTAGAGTCTATTGCCTATAAATCTTACAAGAACATAAGTCTATTTTACATGTCATACGCCTGTGACATAAGAAAATAACATTCAAAGAAGAAAACAATGGGCTTGAGAGAGCTCACATCGAATTGCTTGTAGTAGACAGCTCCAAGTCTGTGGGGCTCTGCACAAAGACCATTTTCTTTTAAGAAAAATATTTTCTTCAAGAAAAATTTAAGCTGAAAGAAAATAATGTGTTCCCCTCCACCAACCTAATAGCTGTTCTGCCTTTATAAACTCTGGACACTTTCACTCTTATTGCTAAAAAAGGTCTGTGAGGCACCTGGTGTATTTCTGGAACATGCCAGGTTTTGTTCAGTGTCAGTGTTAAGTACTTGGTGGAGGGAAGGTTTGGCAGGGCTGAGCATCCCTCTGGCAATGATATATGTAACCAAGACAACCCTTTTCTAGGGCAGCTGAAAATGACACTTTCTCTGGAGTGTGTGAATAACCATGCCTTTAGCTGAAACTACATAATAAAAAATCCTTTTAATACAATTATTACAATATTAAATTCCTTTGCCTGAAAACCACTCTCCACAATTCACTCATAAATTAAATAAGATCAGTTTGAGAGCTGACACAGATCTCAGAAATTTTCAAGAAACATGGCAACATTAGAGGGGCATGGTTACTTTTGTCTGGAAGAGTTCACTGTGAATTAAAGCATAACAGAAGTTCTCTGACATATGAGAAACAACACATTACCAATAGCTCCCTCGGATAGTACTAAAAGGTAGAGGTCAAAACTGCCCTAGTGTCATTGAGGTTGAGTATTACCTTCTGAAGTTATTTATATGCCAAAGAAAGACTGCCATTTGTTTCTACCAAATGGCAACCAAACTTTTTTTCTTTTTCAAACGTCATCAACTTAGATTTGAATACCACTCTTTATATGCCCCCCTCAAAACTGATGAGAAACGCACTTTCCACTAAATCTTTGAAGCGATCATTTAAAGTTTCTTCTTTTCTGTTGTTTATCTCATCCAGATGCAGGTGTAGGAATGTTTTTTATCTTTTCTAAAACTTGAGTATCAAAATTGTATTATTTTCCTTTAGGATCTATAGGTCTTCCTATTATTATTCTTTTAAAATCCAATCTCCTTTTTAAATGATACTTTTTAAACTAAGAAATCTAGGAAAGTTGCAGAATTGTTCAGCTATTCTCAATAGTCTATCAAGACCAACGTACTAGGTAGAAGTTCAGGACTTTCCTTGTTCCAAATTAAGGGAGCCTGAAGCTTCCTGTACTAGTGGTCATGTCATATAAATTATTTCATTTATCTGAATCTAAGCTAACTTTCTTATTACTGGACATCCTTATTCCAGTCATACTGTATACATATAATTCCTTAAAAACCACTAAGACCTACTATCGTTCTTAAATTTGTTCAACTTTTGGAAAATCCATACCCTTGAACATTTGGAAATTGTTTATCAGTCTTTTCAATTCCAGGAATACAAAACTGAATTTTTGGAGTTCCCATCGTGGCTCAGAGGAAACGAATCTGACTATCACCCATGTGGACGCAGGTTTGATCCCAGACCTTGCTCAGTGGGTTAAGGATCCAGCATTGCAATGAGCTGTGGTGTAGGTCGCAGATGTGGCTCAGATCTGGCGTTGCTGTGGCTGTGATGTAGGCCAGCAGCTACAGCTCTGATTCGACCCCTAGCCTGGGAACCTCCATATGCTATGGGTATTGCTCTAAAAAAAAAAAAAAAGAAAAAAGAAAACTGAATTTTAAGCTGAAAGGGTAATCATAAAGATACTATTTTTTTACTCTTGTGACCCATTATTCACAATTTTAGACAATTATAGCTCATGTTAATTCTAAAATAATAGATAAAATTTACTGAATACTTATTTGTTAAGCAAAAAAATATTTTTTAAACTTTAAAGATAGTATTATTGAATAAATATACTCAGTATATGTGTAAGTGGTAGTGTTAGCATTTTAATCTAGGCTTATCTGACTTTTAAGAAACCTGTGCACTGTGTCTATGTAACAGTTCCTATTGTACCTTATTTTGAAATTTTATTTCATGCCTGGATTCCTTCAATAGGTTGAAAGAAATTAAAATCCTGGAGCAGAAGTCTTATCTATTATGGTTGACTACTAGTTTTTAGACTACTGCTGGACAGATAGCTTATACTTAAAAATTAACAAATGAATGAAAGAATGTGTAATTGATTTCAGCACTGCCAAAGAAAGAATCAAATATTTCATTTGTAAGAGTTAATTTGAGAAAGGGGTCATTCGTGGAGGCTTATATTCTGACATCAAAATGTATATATTATCTTTGTGTGTGTTTCAAGATATTCAATTTGATATTAATACACAAAATGAAAGGTATTTTCCTAGGTAATCAATTTCTGACCACAAAAGATTTTTCAAATTGTTATCAAAACTGAGAATTACTTCAGTCACCAAAGTGGAAGATTAGGCAGACAAAGAGTCAGAACAGTATATGCTTAGCAATGTAAAATTAAGGTCTTAATCATTTATGGCCATTGATACTTTTCAAAGGAAAAAACAAAAAAACAGTTTCAGAAGTCTGTGTATGTTCCAATTCGTGAAATTTCCTTCTATTCAACTAAATTTCTCCTGAACTTTCAAATCTTCAAATGGAATTTCTTCCTGTGTTCAGCTGTCGAGAAATTTGCAGGATGGCATTATACAGCTGTCAAATTCCACCCACGGGATTTGATTTGGCAGTTTACACAAGCAAAACTTCTACTGACACTAGGGACAGTTACCATTTTTAGCATCTGTTGGGATGAAGGAAAAGAATTGCTTCATTTGGAAAAATCTTAGAAATTCTTCTACACATAAAAAGAGAAAATATACAAAGAATCAATTAAGCTTTTCAAGATATATTTTAAAATATCAAAACCGAAAAACACATTTAAAAATTCTTGAAAGTACTGAAGATATTTTTATATTATACCTTATAGTCTAAGGGAAAAAATCAATAATAACTTTCTTATAGCATTCTCTAATCACACAAAAAAACCAAAGTGAATGACTCAGTGTATTTGAAGTGAGTCAGGAAACAAAACACAAATCAAAGCAACCACTTTTGAAATACATTCAGGAGAAAGGGTTAAGTAAAAGAAAAACTAAAAAGCTACTGCAAAATTTTAATAGAAGATAGCAATGTTATATATGGGTCTCTATTCAAATTTATAACCAGTCTTTACATTCAAAATAATATAAAGGAGGTTTATGAAGCTGTTAACAATTAGACAAAGAAGTTTTCAAGGTAAAGACTTCTCAATTCTGAGAATAAATTGGAGAGGTTTTTATCACACAGCAGTGTTAACAGTGCATTGGCTTGAGAAGAATTAATTGATGGAAGATCAAGAGTATCAGGATTCTTCTCCTCGCTTCCTCTGTCTTGAAAAAGTAGATGTGGCTAAAACAAAAACTGAGCATACCATATCCAAAGATAATGTACAGGATGCTGGAAAGTTTGGCCAGAAATGAAGATGAGTGTGGTCTTTTTTCCCTTTCATACTATAGAGGCCTGGTGGAGAGGCAGACTGCTTGCTGTCTGCCAGTACCTTAGTCAGTGAGGCCTCCAGTCTAGGCATTCCACCCACATCCCTAGATAGCCAGCAGGCCGCCTTTCCTTCAATGAAATACACTTATACTACCTGTTGCAATTAATGTAGTCATCTCCTTATAATTTGAACACAAATCCAAGGCATTTAAGGAAAATCAGCAACAAAGTACTAAAGATTCAAGATTTAAAAAATACGAGTTCCCACTGTGGCACAGTGGGTAAAGAATCCAACTACAGCGGCACTGCTCACTGTGGGGATGTGGGTTTGATCCTCAGCTGGACACAGTGGGTTATAGGACCTTGTTGTCTCAAATGTGGCTTGGATTCAATGCCTGGCCTGGGAATTTTCATATGCTATGGGTGTGGCCATGAAAAATAATAAAATAAAATAAAATAAAATAAAATAAAATAAAATAAAATAAAATAAAATAAAATAAAACTATGTTGGAACCCATATTCCTTGTCTTGTCAATCCCCTTTACAGTGGATAAACTGGCCTTGCTCATTCAGAGTTCCAACCCTTTCAGTCTTAACCTGGATCCCAACTCTCTGATGTACTCAGCGATTTTGCTCTTGAAAGTATCTTTATTCCTTAATGAAGCATTAATTTTTCCCCTCAGCTATATTATTCCCCTATACGGACACATTATAATATGATTTGTTGCAAAACAAAACAAAAAACTCCCCTGACCTTTTGTCTTCTGGACAGATGCTCAGTTTCAATTTAGAACCAAACTCCATGAGAAGCTTGCTTGCTTTCTGTTCTCTAACACCCAGTCCAGTCAGACTTTTAGTAACACCGTGTCTCAAAGGCCATAAATTAGATCTGCATTATCAGACCCAAAGTCAGTTAGGACTTGAAGACTAGGAGCCCTCTAGCTAGGCAAGGACACCCAGCAAGTGCCCATATAGGCAAAAGGCAAATGGCTCCCCTCCTGTCCAGTGCTATCTATGCAGCTTCCTAATGGTGGCAAGTGCAGCTCTTGCTTCCTCCAATGTCAGTCACTGTAGCAGAGCACAAAAAGGAGAGGGAACTGTCACTTCTGGGAGGAAGAAGCTCTTCTTTGATACCCACACCTTAGTGTGTTTACTGTTCAACAAGCAGAAATGTGTCTGCATTTGAGTGGGTCATATATGACAACAAGGATGTCATCTACAAAGATGTGATCACCTAAATGAAGCAGATAGCACTTGAGAAAATGCCTGAGATTGCTAGTGTGAAAAAGGATATGATTGTTTGGAGGATGGTTTTAAGTTTTTAGCCCACAGAGCAGAAAATGAGAAAAAAATGAAACTTGAATGACATCGGTTAAAACAGCAAGAAATGGATGAAGTGATCAAAGTCCAAAGAGATAAAAAATTAAACTTCACTCTAGGAAAGGGTTGCATTGAAAAAATATTGTAATCACTGAATGAAAGGAAGCTACATGAAATGAGGACAAAATTGGTAGCATTGCATGCCTAGCAAGATGGGACTCTCACCCAGACAGAAAAGAGTGACAGTGAGAGTGCTGGCCTTAACATCTTGTAGGACTCATGCAAACTTTATAATACTAAATATTTATCAACCTGTGTTTATATGCTTAACACTAGCTCTGGGATTTTATCCACTATGAATACAATAAATGTCCTATTTAAAAAATCTACATGTTAAAAATTAAAATACTGTCCTTTCTGCCCATATCAAAGTTTAAACTTTCTTTTGATTTTATGCATAGTATTTACTTTTATGCAAATTATGGATATAAAACCAATGGAAAAAATGTCATGAACTATAACAATCCCTTTATCTTTTCTGTTTGGTTAACTTTATAATGCTGAATATTGCTGGACAATGTTCACTCAGATGGAGAGTAAATTTTGCCTCACCTATGGTGTGCTACAATAGTAAATGCTTATATTACATCCTGCAATTTAACATAATTTGCGCACCTAGGCCTTGGGTGCTCCATTTAAAAGACACAGTGCTTTTATTGCATGAACCATTCACACTGAAGAGGAACTCCAAACCTTATTACCCAGGCTCTAACATCAGTTATTCCCTGTACCACATTTTTGCTTTCAGAGTATTTTGTTTCAACTGTAACTGGTTGGTGTGATGACACAGCAAGAGTTCAGCAACCAAAGTTGTCCCCACCTCCACCCCTACTATCCTAGTAAATTATTTCTTATGCTTACTTTTCATCTGCCTTCTAGTTGAAAGAAAGAAAGAAAGAAAGAAAGAAAGAAAGAAAGGAAATTAACGAATGTTGCATAATAAAATATTCAAACTTAAAAGTTTTTGAACAGCAAAATAAAACATCAATAAAACAGCAAAATCTACTGACTGGAAAAAGATATTTGCCAATGATGCAACTTGCATGGGGTTGATATTCCAAATATATAAAGAGCTCATAGAACTCAATATCAAAAAACAACTAACCCTGATTTTTAAAATGGTCAGAACAAACCAATACTGAAAAAGAACACACACAAAAAATTGAAATTCATGGTATGTGAATTTATCTCAATAAAAATATAAAAGAAAATACTGTTTTTTATTTTTTAAGATTTTTATTTTATCTATTATAATTGATTTTCAATGTTCTGTCAATTTCTGCTGTACAGTAAAGTGACTCAATCTCATATATACATATATATATTCATCCTTTTTCTCACATTATCCTCCATCATGTTCCATCAGAAAATACTCTTAAGAATTCCACTGTGGTGACCATGCAGATATGTAACTCCTTTATGTAACCCTATGTTCATGTGACACAGGGATATTCTACTGCTGCTCCATGACCTGCTCATCTCCCCAGCAGTATGTCTTAGCTCTACTCTCAGTTTTAATGGTTGTTTAGAATTCCATTTAACACACTAGAATATATTTACTTTTTATTAACTAATAGATGGTTTCTAATCTCTGCATATAATAAAGAATGCAGTGATGATTTTTTAAAATATTTTTTAATGGGCAGAAGACCTGAATAGACATTTTTTCAAAGAAGGCATATAGATGGCCAATGCACACATGAAAAATGTTCAACATTGCCAGTCATAAGGGAAATGCAAATCAAAACTACAGTGAGATATCATATGTTTCAGAATGGCTGTTGTCAAAAAGACAATAGGTAATATGTTGACAAGGATGTGGAGAAAAGGGAACCCTATTATACTGTTGGTGAGAATGTAAATTGGTGCAGCCACAATGGAAAACAGTATGGAGGTTCCTCAAAAAATGAAAAATAGAACTGCCATATGATGCAGCAGTTCCACTCCAGAGTATAGATAATGTAATGGAGAATGTTCTTTTATTTCTTTTAAAACACAAGATTTCTTTCTCTTGTCAGTGATTTCAGAGCTACACCTATTGTCCATTTGTGGAATTAACCACTAGAAAACTTATGAATCTAACTAGATAGCTAGAACATCAAAATTCTTGCTGAGCTACTCTGCCTTACAGGGATTCCGATCATTTTAAACATTAGATAATAGCACTGAGTCAAAATACAAACAACTTTGGTCATAGAACATGGGGAAATAAGCCGTAGCTTGATACTCAAAATATATCTTTCTAGGCACAAATGAAAAAAAAATCATTGCCAAATACCTAAAATGATTTATCAATTTATCTGATGAATAAATGTATTCATATTTCCATTTGATCCATTAGGCAATTTTCAATCTTACTGAGGGCTCTCCTGCTGTCCACCATTTCTCTTTGCTCCTCCTGCTCCCCACCCTCTCTTTTTTAAAACTGCACTAACACCTTTAACACACTGCTTCATTAATAATCACCATTTGTTTGTGAGTGTCAGGGAGAAAGAAATGTTTCCTCTACCCTTTAAGGTTCTTCTGGCTAGTCTATGAATTAAATTGACATGGGACAGATTAACAGGAAAAAAAAAAGATTAATAACCTGTATACAAGGGTGAGAGCCAGGAAAACTGAGTAACTCTCCTAAAAGGCCAAAGCCCTCACATTAAATACCATCCTAAATTAAAGACAAAACATAATATTTAGGGTGGAAAGAATCAATCGTGCGGGGTTACCAGGAAAAGCACATTAAAAAGGGTTATAAGGTCATTATATAGATTTAATTCCCTGTCTTCTCCATTGAGTTTCTAGAGATTTGGTCATCTTCCTCTCCCTGTTACAGAGAGAACTACACCCCTGCAATGTAGATTCCCCTTGTAAATGTAAGTGATTCTTACAAAAACAATAATTCCCACTTGATTTGCAGAATTTCTCCCACGTTTGCTATTTCTTTGAAAATAAGCAGCTTAAAATAATTAACGTGTCAAAGAGACATATTTTAGGATGGCAAATTCTGCTTCCCTACATATGTATGTTCTTTCTTAGAAGCACTGACTTTGATTTTGATGATAGTTTTTATTATCTCGGATTGGTTTTCCAGCTTAATATCTAGCAAAGATAAAATCTATGTTCATTTTTTTTCTTAATTATATTAAATGGCTTTATTGAGGAATCACAACAGTGAAGTTAAACTAGAAAGTTTGCTGAAATTTATATCTGAACTGTTTAAAGCCAGACCCCCTGATAATCAAGAGGTGTAGTTGCTGATGCATAATAGTTGAGTGGGACAGGGAGGAATCAGTTTTCTTCTAGGTTATCATGCAAGTACCTGTTAATACCTCTTTGGCTGATTTTGATGGTAAATAGACAATCAGCTGTCATGGCTTAAGAATGGCATAGTGATCGGTGGCTAACACCCCTCAGGGATAAGAGTTGGAGGTTATTGCTCTAGATAGGCTACTCAGACCCCAGAGGTGCTAGCTGAGAATTAGGGGAATCTAAAATGAATTTAAAAGTAAGAAAAAAATATGCAGACTATGTCCTCAAAACCAGCTATCATGACAGATGCTGTAGTTTGTTCCACTAAATTCCCACTTATAAATTTACCTCCTATGGAACAACAAAAGACCCAGAATCGCCAAAGCAATCCTGAGAAACAAAAACCAAGCAGGAAGCATAACTCTCCCAGACTTCAAGAAATACTACAAAGCCACAGTCATCAAAACAGTGTGGTACTGGTACCAAAACAGACAGACAGACCAATGGAACAGAATAGAGAACCCAGAAATAAACCCTCACACCTATGGTCAATTAATCTTGGACAAGGGAGGCAAGAACATAAAATGGGAAAAAGTAAGTCTATTCAGCAAGCATTGCTGGGAAACCTGGACAGCTGCATGCAAAGCAATGAAACTAGAACACACCCTCACACCATGCACCAAAATAAACTCAAAATGGCTGAAAGACTTAAATATACGACAGGACACCATCAAACTCCTAGAAGAAAACATAGGCAAAACACTCTCGGACATCAACCTCATGAATATTTTCCCAGGTCAGTCTCCCAAAGCAACAGAAATAAGAGCAAAAATAAACCCATGGGACCTCATCAAACTGAAAAGCTTTTGCACAGCAAAGGAAACCCAAAAGAAAACAAAAAGACAACTTTCAGAATGGGAGAAAACAGTTTCAAATGATGCAACTGACAAGGGCTTAACCTCTAGAATATATAAACAACTTATACAACCCAACAGCACAAAAGCCAATCAATCAATGGAAAAATGGGCAAAAGACCTGAATAGACTGTTCTCCAAAGAAGATGTACAGATGGCCAACAAACACATGAAAAAATGCTCAACATCGCTGGTTATAAGAGAAATGCAAATCAAAACTACCATGAGATACCACCTCACACCAGTCAGAATGGCCATCATTAATAAATCCACAAATAACAAGTGCTGGAGGGGCTGTGGAGAAAAGGGAACCCTCCTGCACCGCTGGTGGGAATGCAAACTGGTACAGCCACTTTGGAGAACAGTTTGGAGATACCTTAGAAATCTATCCATAGAACTTCCATATGACCCCACAATCCCACTCTTGGGCATCTATCCGGACAAAACTCTACTTAAAAGAGACACATGCACCTGCATGTTCATTGCAGCACTATTCACAATAGCCAGGACATGGAAACAACCCAAATGTCCATCGACGGAGGAGGACATTCGGATTCGGAAGAGGTGGTATATATCCACAATGGAATACTACTCAGCCATAAAAAAGAATAACATAATGCCATTTGCAGCAACATGGATGGAACTAGAGACTCTCATACTGAGTGAAATGAGCCAGAAAGACAAAGACAAATACCATATGATATCACTTATAACTGGAATCTAATATCCAGCACAAATGAACATCTCCTCAGAAAAGAAAATCATGGGCTTGGAGAAGAGACTTATGGCTGCTTGATGGGAGGGGGAGGGAGTGGGAGGGATCGGGAGCTTGGGCTTATCAGACGCAACTTAGAATAGATTGACAAGGAGATCCTGCTGAATAGCATTGAGAACTTTGTCTAGATACTCATGTTGCAACAGAAGCAAGGGTGGGGGAAAAAATGTAATTGTAATGTATACATGTAAGGATAACTTGATCCCCTTGCTGTACAGTGGGAAAATAAAAATAAGTAAATAAATAAATTTACCTCCTAGTAAAGAAAGACCATCAGAATCCTGTAATTGCTGCTTCTAAATATTTTTATTTTAAAAAGTGTTTCTAAGCAGTGCAGAGTGGACTACCATTGATGCTGTGATCCACTCTCTAGACTCCCCTTCAGTAATTACCTGGACTTATTCCCCCAGATGTGAGGGTGCTCCAGGCTAAGTGCCTTTAGCTGTAGAGCTTTCCAGGAATTCTCCTCAGCTGAAGAGAGACATCTCACTCTTGGTCCTGCTCCCTTCTTGAGGAAGACTGTACCCAGTGACTGCTTGATATGGACAGTCAGCACAGAAAACTTTCCTAAATATAATCATTTCTGTTTTTAATTCAGTTCATTAGCAACTGTGAGGATAAAATAAAAGTTTTTAAAATATGTACTTGAAAAATAAAACCCACCTCTCTTCCCCCAAAGTCAAAGTCTATGACTCTATAGAATCCTTATAAAATTCAACCTGAGAAAATGTAAATTTGAATGTAACACTGTATAACAGTTTAAAGATAGGGGTATATTTTAATTCTGGGAACTGAACACTTCTTCTCTCACAACATTATTTTACCACATCTTGGTTCCAAAGAAAGAAACTCTGGAGTAGAAATTAGTCATTTGGAACTGTCTTTGTTTAACTGATAGAAAAGTAGCACTCCAAAAAAAAGACATTTTTGTTTTATGAAGGATTGTACTAGATTAAAAGGAAATGAGGATTTATTTTTAAATCTTACAACCCTAGAGGTAGCATCAAAATGTATATGGAGGAAAAGCTGGGAAAGAAATGGATTGAGCAAGCACAGTACAAGAATAGCATGGGATAATCTCATATAGACTTACCTGCCAGGGAAATTGCTTGGCCTGCCTCTATGTTAAAAAATGCGACGGGAGTGAACCCCAGGTACATGGCAGACAACCCCATAGGCCAGCTGAAGCTGAAAAGTGCAGTGTTCCTTGAATGGAATGCAAAGTTTAAAAGTCAATCTACATGTGATGATCCATTAATTAACTAGTTTTTCTTTCTGAGTAAAATTTTAAGGAGGTAAGGATAGTGTTTGCAGTAACTAATTATTTTGAACACTCCACCCTTATTTTAGTAAAATGTAGTCCAACCTCAACATTAAAATAAAGAGGAGTCAAGGTGAAGAAGAGCACAGTCACAAAGAAGGGTCACAAAGAAGTTTTTGATGATTTTTTTTAAAAATACTGTGTTAAATAGAGGAGAAATCAATGAGTTGTCACATTATACCACCTGCCTTTTGGAGTGATATGAAAAACATTCCTATGAAAAATTCATCCTTGCTATAGAAAGAAGATATAATTAGCTGTAGTCCTTGTCTGGTAAGATCCATTGGTAGAAAGAGACAGTGTACTTTACCTCTGGTTCACAAAATAAAAGACCCAAAGAAACCCTCTAAAACAAAAGATAGAAAAGTCAACAAAGAATTTTGGCAAAAAAGGAATGCTGGAATTTTGAGCTGAGACAGACAGTATAATCACAGGCTATTACAGCTGGAATGGCCCTTGGAGATAATCTTGTCCAAAGCACTCAATGTTTTTGTTAAACCTAAAGAACGAAGTGATTTTCAAGGTCACACATTTACTAAGTGAAAGAGAAACAGAATTCTTGTCTCTTGATTCCCAACCCTGAGCTCTGGTCTCACTTGACTTAAAGTCTAAATTGCTCCAATTGTTCTGGGAAGTCTGTAGAAAAGTGAAAAATATATATCTGTCTTACATGCAAAATACATGATCCATTGGGTCCCTGCAGATTCAGTATGTTAGCCATTACATTTTGATATTCTCTGTCTTGCAATGGAGTTGCAGAAAGTGGTCACGTGCATATTATAAGGGCCAATCCTATAAGTTTTTACAGTTAGCTTCAAATATTTTATTCTGTTTTATTGTTTTGTTTTGTTTTATTTTTGGGATGGGCATGCCTGCAGCATATGGACATCCCTGAATCTGAGCTGCAGTTGTTGGCCTAAACCACAGTCACAGCAACACTAGATCCTAGCTGCATCTGCCAGCTACACCACTGCTCAAGACAATGCTGGATTCTTAACCCACTAAGCGAGGCCAGGGAACCTGTGTCCTCATGGATATTAGTCGGATTCTTAACCCACTGAGCCACAATGGAAACTCCCTTTGCCACTGTGTCTTAAACCATCTGACAATGCCATCGCTGTAGTGTAATATGGACAATATCTTCTATCAGGAATAACATCCTCAAGATGAGCTTGAAGCACTTTTTCTGGGTCCATTTTCCATGCCTCTCTGAATCTTCACACAGATGATCAATGGGAATTTTAAAGCTACAATTCCGAAGATATTTTATTCACCAGGGTCTTTCTATAATTATATGCTTGAAATCTGGGCTGTGAACTTTTCTGTTGGTTATAATAGATACTTTAATAAATATTATTTTAATATCTTATTCTCTATATTCCCCTGGATAATATCCCAAATTTCATACAATGAAATTAAAATTGTAAAAAAAAAAAATGGCACAGTAGGTTAAGGATCTGGCATTGCCACATCTACAGTGTAGGTCACTGCTGCAACTCTGGTTGATCCTCCCTTGCTCAGGAACTTTTTTACGCCAAGTATGAGGCAAAAAAAAAGAAAAGAAAAAAGAGTAGGAAAATGTTTAGAATTATTTCCTTTCTTCAGTGACTTTAATCATCATACAGAGACATAGCAGGAGATTAAATATATTAAATGAATACAGTAATTTGCATATAATTTTTTTCACTGTTGAATAATATGTTGTTCCTGATTTAATTCAAAACTCCCTTAAAATAGACTTGTTTATATTTGCTTATAAAATTATGGGAGTTTATAGTTGTACCTAGTAATTTTATGTATTGCAGTAAAGAGTTAAATAAATGTCCACACAGGACCACAAATATGTTTCTTTCTAAATAGAATTTAAAGCTTAACTAACTTATTGTCAGTATATGAATAATGTATGAAATTCCTTAGTGTTTCTAAATATCCATTCTCTCTTCCTTTCTCTCTTTCCACTTTGATTTTTAGCAGAGCATATTGCCTTCTAGTCTCCCTTGCAGCTACATGTAGCCACATGGTTAAATTTAGGTCAAAGGAACTGAGCAAAAAGTGAGGTGTGCACCTTCTAAGTCACAGCCTTGAAAGTAAAGTTTGTTGTCATACTCTCTGCTTCCCCTTCTTGTTCTTTGGAAAAAAAAGGGGCATAACAAGAACATCTTCTTTGATCATAAAGATAACATATATTAAGAATGGTTAGGTGTTCTTTTGAGCTTAGGCCAGAATAGATAATAGGAAAGTGTATTATAAGAGTTTTAAAAGTTCCCTTGTCAACTAGGAAAATAAATATTTAATTTTAAATATTGACACACATACTTTTAGATGAACCAATATTATAAATTCATATATATTTTATGTAAGGGTGATACATTTTTTTTTCTAAATGCCTAAAAACATGATTTAAGTCACAGAGTTGTGGGAAGAAGTGATTCACTGAATCTGTAAGCAATTCTAATGGAAAAGTCAGGTCCACTCCACTGACAAGAAAAACTCTAAACACCTTCAGAAGTAACCTCAACATTGAAATTAGAAATGTCCCAGGAATGGTGATTTAAGGGACATGTTTCATCAATTCGGGGGCTCAGCAATGTCCTCCCTGGGCTCCATTTTTCTAGTTTATGAAACACCAAAGCATTATTGCTTCAAAAGACTCAAAGGACCCAAAATATTCATTCAGTTTAGACTGTTCAACGAAATCCAAAGTTATTTTTCAGTTTCCCCTGTTTCACCTGTGTGAATATTGCTTCTAAGTTTAGATAATGATGTTGTCACATGGAGAGCTTTGAATGGCATCAATAAAAATCTGCTAACACTTATTTTTAGAAGGAAGGGGAATGATTTATAAGTTTCTTCCTACTTTTGAGTCATGTCATGAATCATTGTGTATGCCAGATCTGTTCCTGTTTCACTTCATGCCTCTTTCTTTCATAATCACTCCCACAGACAGCAGCTCTAGTAGATGTGAATCCATATCTTTATATGAAATTACAGTCAACATATTTTATAAAATTTTGCATGCCAGATTATCTAGATGGGATCAGTGACTTCTTACATTATAAAGTATGATTAATTATTAACATCTGGAGTAGTAGCTCAGACTGATTTTTATAATGTGCTAATAAATGTTTGTTAAATGTATGGAACAAAGAGCATAACTGAAATATACTGTAAAAACAAAAGAAATAGTC
This sequence comes from Phacochoerus africanus, assembly GCF_016906955.1. Classification (NCBI taxonomy): domain Eukaryota; kingdom Metazoa; phylum Chordata; class Mammalia; order Artiodactyla; family Suidae; genus Phacochoerus; species Phacochoerus africanus. Next base: position 185,660,447 of record NC_062544.1, on the reverse strand, counting down.
TCTGAGTTGGGATAGTGGCTTGGTTTTGATAATGTCATGGCAGCACTAGGTTCTATTTAACTGTGCCTGCATTTTTTTTTAACCAAGATGGCACCAAAAACATCTGTTTACTAAAAATATTGTTAATTCTATGTAGTGAAATATAAAATGTCTGTGAAATCAGTAGCAATCATGTATTTTTGTTATAAATAAGTGCATTGTTATGTACAGATCTTAGCTATGCATGTCATAGCATACATTTTATTCTCAATTGCATGTAGTATTATTACTCATTAACAAAATTATTATCACAATTTGCTCAATCTGCACAATTCTAAGGAAAAAATGTATGTGTTCCCAGGTATATGGAAATTTTCCCAGTTATCTGACAAAATCACTTTCTCATCTGTTTGGTGCTGATGATTAGCAGTTCTATGAAGTAAAAGTGTATCTAAGCCATTTCTTCAACTGCAGTGGATTCCCCATCTCACATTTAAGAGAAGAGTGTGTTATATATAATTGGCTTGTTTTTCTGATATTTATATTTTTTTACTCCTCCAGCTTGTCTACTCTGCTTTGGTTAGTGTTCCAGAGGTCAATCTCTAAGGTCCTGTGTCAGTTGTTTTCTTGCCATGTCTTTCTCACTTTTTTTTTCTTTTTCTTTTTAAGACTGCACCTGTAGCATATGGAAGTTCCCAGGCTAGGGGTTGAATTGTAGCTGCCTATGCCACAGCCACAGAAACATTGGATCCAAGCCACATCTGTGACCTATGCTGCAATTTGTGGCAATGCTGGATTCTTAACCTGCTGAGCTAGACCAGGGATCAGACCCACATCCTCACAGTCACTATGTTGGGTTCTTAACCCATTAAGCCACAAGGAGAACTCTGCCATCTCTCTTTTAATTGAGGCAAATCAAAGGGAGGCATCAGCAAGTAAGTAAAGGGAATGGGGAACGAGAAGTCATATTATTTATTCACCAGCTCTGCCAACTCCAGAATATTCTCTTTTTATTTTGGAATGTTTGGTTTATACATCTTTGGCCCATATTTGGTCATATCTTCTATGGTACTAAAACAGTTCAGAGACAGAGACACTGAAGAATCAGGCCACATTCCTCTGATAATGAGCTCTGCAGCACAAACACAAAAATGTACACTGTAATTCCTTTTTAGTCTAAGCTACCCATACAGGGATTGTTGGACATATATCATGGTGAGTCTTCCTCTCTGGAAAATATACAGATCTCCTGTCTTTGAATTGACACCATTTCCTACTTCCTAGGGAACCAGAATGCTACTATGGTTTTCTAAAAACTTGGGGTTAATGGAATTCAGGTGACAGATGGAGTCTGAGTCACAGTGCAACTCACAGAGGATTTGGTGGGACTGTAGAAGTAAGCTATAGTTTTCTCATTCCAAAATGTATAATGGCAATACACACACATAAACTGAGAGAAATCTCAAGAATATTGAAGGCTAACTTTGTTGGCAGGTCCAAGTAGGATTGCCTCCTATCTCACCAAAATAATAACCAAAATCAACACTGAATACTTGAGAAAGTTATAGATGTTACTGCAATAAAAAAAAATCTGAATGATGCTTGGGCTTGGACAATAATTTCTATCCCATCCCTCTTTAATTTGCCTATTTGACCAGTGCAAAAATTGGATCAGTCTTGAAGAATAACTGTGGGTTATTACAGATTTATTCAGGCAGTGGGGGTGATCACAGCTGTGATTCCAGATGTGGTTTCATAACTATGGCAAATCAACACATCCCCTGTTTTGCAGCTATTGATTTCGCAAAGGCTTTCGATTCCATTCCAGAACCAAGAAAAGAAACTCTCCAAGATTGGCCTAAGTGATTGATCTCAATTATAAGGAGAGAAAAGGAGGCAATAAGACTATACTTAGGATTCTGGGAATTCTCTGGGCTCCCTCTTGTTATTCTTGTCCCCATAAATCATACCAAATAACACCTCCCAATACCAAGAGGCTAAGTGAGAGAAGGGGAACATAGAATGTTGGCAGAAGGATGATTGAATATCATTTTAAACTTCAAGATGAGAGACAGAAGTGGAGACTGTAGTAATAATTATTTAAAATCTCCTTCTTTTTCCTGCTACCTTATCTAAAATCTACTGGAGAAGATATTCCCCTGCACAAATACAGAGACTGAGAAGACTTTTATATTCCCTCTGAGTTGTTGATCTGATTTTTTTTCTGTCTAAACAAAGAACAAGCACAGATTTTTTTCCTTCAAATCCATCTTCCCTGTCACTGACCTGCTCTGTGCCCTGGGAGATTCTCTACTATGAACCTTATATTGGGAGTTCCCATTGTGGCTCAGTGGTTAATGAACCCAACTAGTACCCATGAGGACATGGGTTCAATCCCTGGCCTTATTCAGTGGGTTAAGGATCTGGCATTGCTATGAGCTGTGATGTAGGTCACAGACACAGCTCAGATCCTGTATTAATGTGGCTGTGGTGTGGGCGCTTATTTGACCCCTAGCCCGGAAACCTCCACATGCCATAGTTGCAGCTCTAAAAAGACAAAACAAACAAACAAACAAAACATATTGACTCCTTTTCCCCTCTGGCATCTTATTGGCTTTGACCAATAGGAGGCACAAGGCACAGAAAGAGGAATGAGGTAGATGTAGTAAAATCTTCCCACCTCCATCCCTCTGTCTTGACCTGAACCTCTATCAATGGCCATGTCTTCTGTTGAGTGGCTCTACTCCCATTGCTACACCTCATTCTAGACACTGTTTCCATCCAGGCTGAAGTGGCAGTGTGAGACACTGGTGTTAAAAGCTGTTTGGATATTGCTGATCCTGGTATGCTTTACTGTTCTTTGTTGGTTTCCTTATCCTCGACTATAATGGATAAGCTTTGACTGTCAGGTCCCTGACTGACACATTATTTGGGTAAGTAGAAAGCGGTATTTCATTTAGAGGCTATAGGTTATAATATTCAAGGAATCTTTGGGAAGTGTCAGGTAAGATTGTGTATAAAATGTAATATAGAGATGGTATTTTTGGAAAGCTTCTGAAAAATATACGAAATGGATGCCATTCCCAAAATGTAAAATATTATGAGAAATGAACATAAAGCCTTATAAAGTTTGCCAATATCATTGCCAGTGTAATTATAACCACTTAATAAAAACCATTCAACAGGAAGCTTTTAGGATATCTTGTATGATATAAATAAGTAAATAGAAAAAAATAGTAATTAAAGAAAAACTAGAAAAGCCTAATTTCTAGTAGTTTATGCAAGATTTCATATGTTTTTGAATTTATTTAGATGATATGCTACTAATGCAGTGTGTATTAAAACTACAACCATTCCTCATAATTGTACCAGAAAACATTGATAATACTCTGTCTGCATGACAGCCTTATTACCCAAAAAATAAAATACACCCTTACCAAATTTTCCTCTTTGCCCTCATCAAAGGCACAAATTCTATATTTACATTTTTGTTTTTCAGTTACTTAAGGGTAGCTGAACTGATACGGCAATTTCCCTTTTTCTGAAGAGCCTAGAGAAGAATTGTGCTGAAATTTTGCGTGTGTGTGTGTAATCACTTGAGGCGACTGGTTCAAAATGCCACTTTCAGGGCTTCACCCAGGAGAGTATGACATAATAGATTTCAATATGTGGCAACAACAACAACAACAAAAACCAGCCTTATTAAGACCATGTGTACAGACCAAAAAAGTACAGTATAGATAGAAAATCAAATGTTTATAGAATTAAATAAGTCAAAAATGGCTATAAAATTCTAAGAGTAGGTAAGAAAAAGATAAATGGAAGTAAGAGGGGAAAACTGGTTATAGACATCCAATATCTACAGATTTTAGGAAATGGAGATTTTCTGTCCTTGGATGCTGTCCTAGCCACACTTGTAAGTACAGACTGTATTTATGTAACCATATCCCAGATGGTTCCTTTAGTCTCCACAGTTCACTACCTGGAAAAGCAGTATTACTGCATTTAAAAGATTTTAGTGTTAGAAATATCCACTCATAATCTGCCCCTTAAAATATTTATTGTGTTTTTACGCAGATGACGGACAGCTTTTTTAAACCAACCTTTTAACTTAGGAACTCCTATTAAGAAATAACTCTGATAAAACCAATAACACTACCGTTACATCAGTATAATATGATCTCTTCTCTGTTTAGAATCATGTTCATATACACTGTCCCATTGACACTAGAATATGTTTGGCTTATTAGTCACCACCTGCACATCATAAATGTGGTTATTATAAATAAGTTTTATTGTTGTTCCAGAATCTAAGCAATAATAGAAAATAAAAAGACAAACTGCAAACAAAAAACTTCTAGGGGAGGAGTTCCCACTGTGGTGCAGTGGGTTAAGAATTCAACTGTACTGGTTTGGGTCCCTAAGGAGATGCAGGTTCAATCCCTAGCTGGCACAGTATGTTACAGGATCTGGCATTGCCACAGCTGTGGTTTAGATCACAGCCACAGTTTGGATTCACTTCCTGGCCTGGGCACTTCCATTTGCTATGACTGTGTCCATAAAAAAAAAATTCTAGAAGAGATAGCAACAGGTCAATATTTCATCATTTGCCTTTTTAATTCTGTAAAGAGGGTATATACATACACACACACATACGTATATGTGTGTGTGTATATATATATATATATATATATACACACACGCACACTGTATATAGATCTATCTAAATAGATCTATATAATTTAATCTTTATAATGGGAATTGAAAGAACAAAGTTGCTACCTGCAGAGTAGCAGTAACAGAATGATTAGTGAAATTAGTTATTGAGGAATGGACTATAAATTTATTTAGAAGTGCAAGCAGAAGTTAAAGAAGGACAGCTAGGGTATATCCTTTGGGAGGGATGAACAACATGAAACTAGGTAGAAAATAAAAGAGAAATAGAACACCTTTTTAAAGAATGACAATATTATAGTTACTAGGAAAGAATATGCATTAGAATACTTATTATTTTCTTTCTATAATTATCTCAACCAAGGATAAAATAAAGAACATAATCTGTTTGTGAATTGCAGAGACAATACAGCCTCTCTAAAGTGAATGTTTATAATGCATATATCAGATTATGACAAACTTTCCCAAAATTTAGCATATTCAAACTTTTATATAGTATTTTTCATAATTCTGGGGATCAAGAATTCCTGCAGGTTTCTGCTCTACGTGATTTATCTGGGCCATGTGTGAGGCTGTGTTTAGCTTGAAACTAGACTGGAGCTGGGTGTCCAAGAAGACCTCCTTGCATGCCTGGCAGTTGATGCTGGTTGTGTGCCTTGATTTCCCTCTCCATGGTCTCTCTTCCTCTAGAAGTAGATGGTCATCCAGTGGAAGCTGCCAGACCTCTTATGAACTAGGCAAAGAGTAGGAACAGTGTCACATCTGCTCATTTTAATGGTCAAAGCAGGTTCAGTCCAGCTATGAGAAAACAGAAAACCAACTCCATCTCTGAATAGAACAGATAGCATGTAAGTACCAAGAAAAGACAAATGTTAAGCAGCTAACTTTGGAGAGTATCTGTCATAGCACTTTTGAAGTATAGTATTTAATCTTCCTATCTCTTCCTTTTCACAGAGTTTGAAATAATACAAACCCAAATTTTGTTTGAAAATTCCTCTGTAATTGCATAACGTAAAGATTGGCAGAACAGATAATTGGAAGCTGCATATGTACACTGTTCCCATATGAAGAGACAACTTCAGCTGGCAGCTTTAAAATAGCAACCAAACTACATAAATTTAGTTTGAAACAAGTGCTGTTTATATGAATCAGAATTTCTGCCATGATTTTTAGCAAATTGTTATTATAATATTCTTCCTCATAATTTAAAATCTTTTTCCAGACTATAAACATTTTATTTATGTAACAATCTACCAGTTGTAGTGCTGAAAAAGGAACCCTGGAAATAATCTATAAACTTTAGAAATGGAAGTTAAATGATGTAATACACTATGAATAAGGTCAAACAACCACTATTATATGAGAGAACATCTATGAGAAAATAGATAATTTTAGTGAAATTTTAAAAACTTCAATAATTTAACAAAAATAACCCAAAGTGGTATAAGATTCATGAATTCTAGGGATCCACTTTTCCCTCCCCCCATACACATTTTGCAGTTTATTCTGTGGGAAAATTTGACTTGAAAAATAAACTAACCATGGCCCTATAATACAATTGAACATCCTGAACTGTAACAGAAAGAAAAATTGACATTCTCAATCTGTTCAGCCAATGTCAACTATGATAATATTCCATATTTAGATTTTTATAAGATTGTCTCACTATGCAAATATAATTGAGCAAATAAGGAATAAGACCCCACATAAAAAGTGTGAGCCTTGGGAATAAATAATTAAATAAACCAAGAGTATTAACTCCACTTCTTGGGTGAATGCTCTAAGGACTGATAAGTTACCAATTCAGAAATAGGCACACAGAGAAGACCGAATCCAGTTTCCATATAAACCTTGTGTGTTCAGGTGATGCACTGAGATCTGACCAGAAATAACTTTTCACTTTTGAATAAAACAAGTAAAAATAGGAACCTTGTTCAGTCAAAGCACGATCTAAGAGAATTCCCTAATGTTGTCTATTACCATATCCCATATCTGTTCTGAAGCAGACTAGCCTAAACCAGGCTGCAGAATCACCCAACTATGGAAACAAAGGTAAGAGATATATGAGAGAATATGTATTTCTTTTTATCCATTAAACACAAATAACTTCCTGCCTTTTTTTT